>NC_058130.1:697693317-697825700 GCF_016433145.1 Gracilinanus agilis | reverse complement strand
AGGAAGGAAGGAAGGAAGGAAGGAAGGAAGGAAAGAAGGAAGGAAGGAAGGAAAAAAGGAAAGGAAAGAAGAAAGGTAGGAAGGAAGGAAGAAAAAGAATTGTCAAAAATGAAATCCTTGCATAATATACTAGACTCTTAGGTTACAGTTCATTTTAGAATTGAACTCAGCTCACACTGAGATATAATCTTGGCTTTATCTCTGAACATGGTCATAGATGAGCTATAATTCCTATGATGGGCTAAACCCTAATTCTGCCAACAAATTAACCTCTAATAATGTCAACAGATTGGGGGCAGTTTGGTGGCTCAGTGGATTGAATGTTGGGTCTAGAGACAGCACTGGGTCCAAATCTAACCTTAGTCACATCTTAGCTGTGAGATCCTGGGCCAGTCACATAACCTCCATTGCCTAGCCCTTACCACTCTTCTTTCTGGAAACCAATAAACAGTATTAATTCTAATATGGAAAGGAAAGGTTTAAAAAATTAAAAATACAAAAAATGATGTCAACATGATCTGCTCCCCTCACCATCAGCCTTTCCAATCCATTACACAGTCTGAGCCAGAACCGTGGACACAGATTCACACAGTCACCATAGGGAGCAGCCAAGAGAGTATGGATATCTCACTGCAACCTTATCCCCACTGCTAGAAACAAAACACACAGCCTGTGGGTTACAGATACCAGCTTCATCTGCAAAGTACCTATCCAGAAGTTAGAAATTTATCTATTTCCACCCAAGATTCACTAAGGGACTACTAGAAAATGAGATCTATTCCTGTATTTCCTCCTCATCCTGTCCCAGAGAGTCTGTACATGCTGAGAGGAGAGGCCCACATTTTGTAGGAAGTACTCCACAAGGGTCATTAGCTTTCCAATTTGGCTGCATCAGATGGTTTCACAGAAGGGGATGTCAATTCAGTGTCAGTAGTCAGCTGTCTCCTCCTGTCTCTCAATTGCCTGGGTCCAGCTTAGCTTGAGTCTAGGAGGCTCTCTTCCAGGGCAAGGACCTCCAGCTCTGAGAACTCCTAACAGATAGGAGATAAGAAGAAAGACCTAGTCAAGAGTGTCATGGTATATTTGAGAAAGGTTTACATTTGGAATGCAAAGATAGATGGGTTTGATGATTGCCTCCTTAATTAAGGAACCATATGAGTCCTTTCTCTGGTGCTTAGTTTTCTTTTTCTTTAAAATGGGAATAGCAACACTTGGACTACTCATCTCACAAGATCATTGTGAAGCAAGTGATTTATAAGTCTCAGTGTGCTATATAAATGTGAGTTGTTATTATCATTCACACTCAATAATGCCACATACAAATAGTACTATAGATCTGTAATTTAATGCAATAAATCCAACAGTTATGAATTAGACATTTACTCTATGCAAGGCATTGTGTTAAAGAAGATAAGACATGGCCCTGTCCCTCATGGAATTAACCACTTGGTAAAGACAATATGGATGAATGAATAACAGAGTGAATGAATGAATGCAAAGTATTTGTTAAGTACTTCTTCTGTGCCAATCACTGCTTAAAGTAATAGGGACACAAATTGTTAAAGCCAAACCTTTTTTTTTTATACTCCCCAAACTCACATTTTTATGGGGGGATAACAAATACCCCCATATTGTGGAATTGTGACCAGGAAAGGGATTTAGGGTTTGAAAAATCACAGAGATGGTGAGTGGAACAGTAAGGAAGTCCATTGACATGTTCTTTCCAGGGGCAATGGTGACACTAACTTGGTTGTAGTTCTCAGTGCAAGGGGGTGAGAGTGTGTTTGTGGTTTGAGAAGGGTAGAGAATGCAGGAAGTAATAATGGCAGGATGGAAAATGACCAGAGTGAAGAAAATGATGTAGTATACCAACAAAGACAGAGCTAATGTCCAAGCTTTTGCCAAGCAATAATGCATGTTATGGAGCTTTGTCACGTAAACTATGATGATGATTGCATTCAATTCAATTCAATTCAACAAACATTTATTATTCACCTAAAATGTGCAAGGTACCATACTAAGTGCTGAATACAAAAAAAAAAAAAAAAAAAAAAAAAAAAAAAAGATGAAAAAGAAGGCAGCTCTGACCTTAAGGAACTGAGATCTGATAGACATGACACAAGAAGACAATAAAATGGATCATTTGAGGTATGAGGGGGCACTAATTAGGAAAATCAGGAAAGGCTGTTCAGAGGAGGTGTTATCTGAACCAAATCTTGAAGAAAGCTAAGTATTCTAAAAGATGTTGATGTGGGGGATTGCATTCCAGGAATAAGGGACACATTAGACAAAGGCATGGAGGTGGGAGAGGCATTTTGGAGAGCAAAATAAATCTTGGTGATTGAACCACACAGGATATTGAAAGAGACCCTAAATGAGTCTAGTAACTGTTATATTGGACCTCTGGGAGCTTGAAGATCACTTTTGATTGACAAATAAGTCAGTTGGATGGAATGTTCCCAGGGAATCATGCGAGAGGCAGGAGGAGGGACAGTTAAGAATCCTGAAAGGGTTCTGGGTCTTGGACCTGTGCTGAGGCTGGAGATTGGTGGATCCTGGTCTTGGAGTGAGAGGTGCAAACATCTCTCTCTGAAACTCTTCCTGTACTTGAGATACTGTGCCAACCTGTACCTGACCACCACCTTGGTGTCTACTGCCCCTAGATATTAGGAATTACATCATCTAGATATCTAGGTTTCCCAGGGCCTGGGAGGGATCCGGGAAGTGGGCAGGAGACGAAGAAGAGGGTGGAAAAGGGTGGAAATAACTCAACTGTAAGGCTGAAGATCTATTGAAGAAGAAGTCAAATATCCCAGCAGTTTACCTACTCTGGTTTAGTCCTGGCCAGGCTGAACCAGAGGGAAACTACATTGATTCTTCATCTGCCAGCAGTTGAGATTTCATTAGCAACCAGTAGACTAGGGTCTCCTATACCACAGTCCTTTACCCTTATCCTTCTTGTTAATATAAAGTTTAAAGTACTTTCCTAAAGCAGTGTCAAACTTGTTTTGGGAAGGGAGAAATTGCAGTCAGAATACAAGGCGTTATCCTAGCTAAAGAGCTCAGATCAATATATCAATTAACCCCAGGTGGGTCCTGAAGGGATATACATCTTAGACCTGAAAGGATCCTGCCTGGGCAACCGTTATAAGGGATAAGGGTCATCTTATTCTCTCTGTACATCAATTTACAATCTCAAACATATCAAGAGGCTCCTAATAATTATAACATAACTCAACAGTGCTCCAGGTAACTTCTTGTAACAACCCTGATTTTAACCAATAAAGAATCTGAAGCCATTTCCCCAAGAATAATTGTTAGTTATTTAATATTGTTTATTAACTGGTGTATGAAATCTCATTAACAAAGAATAACTCTTTCACTAGCCTCCTAAGAGAAAAGCCTGTAGCGAGCCTTAACTTGTTCCTTTAGAGGGAGTTATATCCCCTTTCTGACTGCAGGAGAGTTCATCCCTTGGACTTCCCCTAGCTGTCCCCATTGGTGGATGTTTTGAAGAGAAATTGGTCTTAGAGACCTCAACTCCACCCTCAGTACTTCATCCCAGGGTAGATGAATCTTTGCTTAGATCAGGAAGCTGTCAGCATACCTCAGACATATGGGTAGCCTATTGTACTTTCTAATGGTTCAGATTATTCACAGGGCAGATCAGCCCTGCCCTTAATCCTTTTAGTATTTTAACAAAAGACAAAAGTTCCCAACCCAGTTTGATAACTTGGGGAGGGGGAGTGGGGGTGGAAGTTGCTTGTAATCTCACCTTGAAAGCAGACTATTTCAGCCTAACCTTGAGAGGAGAACTGAGAGAAGGAGCCTAAGGAGAAAATTATTTCACATAGAAATATTACAAATAACTGATACAAATTAGAATTAATTTTCCTCATTCCTAAGACTACTTGTCATCAACCTACATTGGGAGGAGTTTCCTCATCTGGGAATGCTTTTCATGGGTTCAGTCCCCATCTCGTTCTTTCAGGGCAATAGAGATCCAATAGAGAATTGGAGATCACTTAAGAGCACTAGACTAGTGAGTATTTAATAAATATTAACGTTATAATAATTATTAGAATAGAATAACGATTATTTTGATAATACTAAGGAAGTCATTTTCCCTTTTAGGGATTCAATTTTACTCTATAATATTATCAAAGGGTTAGACTAAAACCAGCATCCTATGTTGCTCAGACATTTTATCTTATGTTTCAAGGTGCCCTTGAGCTCTAACTTTCTACAATTATATGACTTTAAATCCCTATCCACAGAGATCTGGTACACAACATTCTCCCTGAGCAAATCTGGGAAATAGTCAGTTTGCATGTTTGCTTATCCTTTTGTGTTTTATACAATGGAATGGGAAAGAATTAGATGGGCTACACTACTGTAATGGAATGATCATTGAATCTAGAGTCAAAGGATGTAGCTTCAAATCTCAGCAGTGCTATTGAATAGCTGAGTAATCTTAGACAAATCACCTTATTATCATAGACCTCAGTTTCTTTGACTATAAAATGAAAGGATTTAATCAGATGATCTTCAAGTTCCCTTCCAGTTCGGAATTATAAGACATATTCTCCTGATCTATCCTCTCAGAATGAATCTTTTTCTTTTTCTTGAATTCCTCTCAAGGATAGACCCTGGGCTTTCCTTACCATGCCCCAGTTCATGGTACCTTCACCTATACCCAATCTACCTCTTTCAGATCCCTTTTACATATTGTCAAGAGAAAGTGACCTTTTTTCACATAGACATGGAGGAAATAAATAGGTTCCCCAGCCCAGTTGCATGTTTGACTACACACAAATAGACAAGACCACTGTTCCTGCTACCCCAACCCCATGACTACCCCAACTCTGAGGTTTGCTTCTCTTTGAGCATCTGGCCAATTTCAACTTGAAGAGACAGAATCTTTGATTCATTCTCATCATTAACTCTAGCCATTTGGCTCTATCTTACAAGCCTCCAACTGAGGAAGAGAATTAGCTGTGATTCACATTAGTGAATAATAACATAGTTTACTAGATAGAGAGGTTGACTCTGAGTCAGAAAGACTGAGATTCAAGTCTCACTTCTGACACTTATGTGGCCCTCTCTGTGCCCATAAGTAACTATCTAAGAGAATAAGTGACAGAGAAAGTAATAACCTTAAATTACTATACAAGTTCCTTTCCTAGATCTCCCCATATTGATGAAATCAAACGACGGATATAATGATAATAATAATAGCAATTTTATATTATTTTACAGTTTATCTTGTAACAACCTAGAGCAGGGGTCAGCAACCTTTTTGGCCATAAGAGCCATAAACGCCACATTTTTTAAAATGTAATTTCGTGAGAGCTGTACAGTGCTCACAGTGCGTGCTCCTGTAACAGCGCCTAAAAAAAAAATTGACTTTATGGCTCCTGCAGAAAGAGCCATATCTGGCCCTCAAAAGAGCCAGATATGGCTCCAGAGCCATAGGTTGCCAACCCCTGACCTAGAGAAACAGAGGATGATTGGATTCAGGTTCTTTCCCACCCTTTCTTTCTTTCATGTTTTGAAAATTTAACTAGGTAATTTGAATAATCCTGCCCAAGTTCCCAAAGAAAATGTAGGAGTGGGGGCAGTGGGATAATAAGGAAGAGAGTTTGGTGCTTCCTTGTCTAAAGACTTTAAACCCATTAGGAAGTACTGAGACAAATTGGAGACATATTACCTAAGTTATATGCAAGAGTAGAAAGAATGATTAGTCAACATACATTTTATAAAGTTGGGGAGAGAACTCTCTTATAAGGTAGGATAAGAGAGAGCTCCTCTTAAGGTTACTTATACTTAAAACCAAGATTATAAGTTAAGGTGAACACTAATATGAATACTATGAATTAGAGTTGCATCTTTGAACTGTAAACAGATCTGAACTGATGCTAGTGAACTGATCCCCTGGGAAAGGGAACAAGTGACCTCTACTGGAGGTTATGGAGAATTGCATAACTGCAGCTTCATAGAGACATTGACAGAGGGCTCTAGAAGAAAGTCCAACTACATTTAAGATGCTGAAGGATATTTGCCAAATGAAAAAGTTCTGGAATTCCCTTAGCACTCAAGAGAACTTAAAAAATCAGGGAAATGAGAAGACTTCTACAATGTACCCAAGGATTTCCTGTAAAAAGGGAGCCTCTGATTCAAAGATCACATAAAGGAGGAGATTAAAATTCAAAAAGAGTAAGTGACTTATTCTTGATCATGTAGGTATCAGATTTTAAATTTGTCCCAAATACATATCCTGAATTAAAAATTATTATATATTATACATTATTGTACATTATACATTATTTAATCTGTCTGATTGTTTTTGAACCCTGGTTGTTATCCAATAAGTTACCTATCCTTCCTAGTTTTGTATCATCTATAATCTACTGATTACTTCTTTATCCAAATTATTGGTAAAAATGTTAACTAGAATATAATCTGGCAAAGATCAATGGTCCACTTCATTAAAAACCTCTAAATTTACCTCAAACTATTAAAAGAAGTAGAATGAGCATGTATTAGAAATGTAGAGAGAATCCCTGTCCAGGTAAGACTTCCCTCTTGAACCATTTCTACTAGATTATGTAATTGGATAAGAAGACAGACAGACAGAAACAGAGAGAGACAGTAACAGAGACAGATGAAGAGAGAGAGGGAGGGAGAGGCAGAGGCAGAAGGAGAGAGAGAGAGAGACAACATCTTCAATTCTTCGATTCTATTTCTATTCTGAAGCATTTATTCTAGTACCATATAATTTTTTAACACACACACACACACACATATATATATGTATACCTATATATATGTATACATATATACATATATATATATATAGAGAGAGAGAGAGCAGTTAAAATGCATTCTAGTCATTGAACTGATCTCACCTATGATATTGCCATCACAGAGGTTTGAATGAAATTCCAGACATACCAGGTTCTTTAGAAATAAAGGGACTGCCTGTAGTAAATATGTGAAATCACAGAGGACTTTGGATGACAAAGTATTTTGACATCTCACTGGAGTCTTATAGTAGTCCTAACAGGACAGAATAATGCTAGGCTCTTCAAAGATAGACAACTGTGATAGAGTTGGGTGAAATTGTATGGCTGATAATTAACTGTGAGGATTTTAACTAATTAAAAAAATTATTTTGAATAACAAAAAACAATTCTACAAATATAAGATGGAGTCATCTAGTAAAGGGTGATATTTTTCAAACAAGATCATTTGAAGTTTAATCTAGAAACAATAGCACATGAAAGCCTATAGGAAAGCTTCTAGGACATGGCTCTGAGATGATCAGATCTATACTTTAGAAATATCAATTTGGTAGCTATGGATTATAGAGGGGAAAATAGATACAAGGAGATCAATTAGGAGGTTATTCTAGTTATCTAGGCAAAAAATTTTGGAATGGCTTAAATTAGAGTGGTTGTGATATAAGCAGAGAAAGGAAGTTTGATGCAAGGAATGTTATGGAGATGAAACCAACAGGAATTGGCAACCAATATTGTAGGGTGAGAGAGAAGAATTAAGGATGACTCTTGAGTGACTGGAAGTACGGTGCAGTTCTCAACAAAAATAAAGTAGATAAAAGTAGGCTTAAGAAAACAAATAATGAATTCGATTTTAGATATGCTTGATTTAAGCTCATGGAAGAGATGAAATCTATATGTAGTTTTAAATAGCATTTATATAGTGCCTTCTATATTCCAGATACTTCTAGACCCTTAAAAAATATCTCATTTCACCCTCACCATCACAAAAACCCTGGAAAGTAAGTACTTTTATTATCCCCATTTTTTAGTTGAGGAAATTATCTTTATCTACTGTGTTACCTACTTGTCTCATGTTAATTTGGGAGTCATTTTTGTAGATAACTGAGCCCAAAGGACCTGATGAGATCACTGAAAAAGATAGTATTGAGAAAGAAAAAGTAAACCAAGCATAAAGACCTAAACATAGGGGCTGAACATGAATGATAAGCCTATAGAGGAAGTGGAGAAGCATCAGTCAGACAAATTAGGGGGATCAAAACAGAGAAGTGTCAGTAAAACACAGAATGGAAAGTGATTTGAGAAGAGGATGTGATGGCCTCTGGTGATGAAAACTTCAAGGAGGACAGAAAGGACAGACTTGGGGGGGGGGGAAAGAAGAAGAAAAAAATCTTTGGATTTGGTAATAAGGGGAACATTGGTGGCCTTGGAGAGAGCAGTTTGTTTCGGGTGGGAAGCCAGATTGCGTAAGTTTGAAAAATTACTGGGAAGTGAGAAAGTGGAGGCAAGGTGTGCAGACAGCTTTTTTCCCCTCAGAGAATCTGGCTATGAATGGGAGGAGAGACATAGGATAATAGCTTAAGGGGATGAGAGCAAGAAATTTCCTCTCTGTGGGTCTCAGTCACCCCCATCTGGAAGATGCAAAGATGATCTTTTGGGTCCATTCCAAGTTTATGACTCTGATTTCCTTTTTAAGTGCCTTCTTCCATCCTCAAAGAAAGAGCCAATTATATACAGTGTAATTTTAGTTTTCACTTTATTTAAAATCTTTGGAAATTGCAGATCTGCACATAGTACCAGAATCAAAGAATCTTTGAGCTAAGAGAGACTTCCAAACTCATCTTGCCCAAACCAGTTCTGAGCAGGAATCTTTGCTATAATCGAAACAAATGGACTTCAGTTTTCTGCCTAAACATTCTGGGTGACAGTGATCTCATCACCCATCAAAGGTTGCTTATACCATTCTTTTTTAGATAGCTATAATTATTAAGAGGCTTTTCCTTACAAGAAGCAGGCAGGCAACTAGCATTTAAGAGCATATTATATACCGGGCACTGTCCTAAGCACTGAGGATACAAATATAAGAAAATGAATGGCAGACTCTGCCCTTGAGGAGCTTACATTCTAGTGGGGGAAAACCATATGCAAAAAGGAACTAAAAGTAAATGGAGGCCCTAAGCAGAACTTACCAGAGGAGAAGGTGGGCCAGAAAAGCAGAGGTTAACTCCAGGATCAGCAACTGAGAAAAGTTGAGGTATGGTGGCAAAGTCCAGAATCAAAAGTAGGAGGAATTTACATTTGTTTCCCTGAAATTTATCCCCACTCCTCCTAGATCTGTTAAGGCAGTCAAGCTGAACAAGCAAAAACCTCTCTATTGGGGGCAGCTGGGTAGCTCAGTGGATTGAGAGCCAGGCCTAGAGATGGGAGGTCCTAGGTTCAAATCCGGCCTCAGACACTTTACAACTGTGTGACCCTGGGCAAGTCACTTGATCCCCATTGCCTACCCTTACCACTCTTTTGCCTTGGAGCCAAAACTCAGTATTGACTCCAAGACAGAAGGTAAGGGTTTTTAAAAAAACAAACAAAAAAAAATTAAAAAAAGCATCTCTGTTAATCACACTTATCAAATAAATATTTCCTTAATAATTCTAGGAAAGAAAGCATTTTTTTGGGTAAATATTTACAAAGAAAAATGTCTGAAAATTTTGGATCCAGAAAGGACCTTAAAAAATATTTAATTTAATCTCCCTAATTAACAAATGAGAAACTAATGCCCAGAGAGGCAAGGCTACAGAATATGTCAGTAACAAAATTGATTATAAAATTTATATCTTCAAAACCAATATTCCCCAGGCCAGGGTTTTCCCCACAACATCAATAAGACTATAGTCCTTGTCCTACATTATACTGGAAAGAGAGAGAGAAGGAAAGACATAGGGAAGAGAGACAGAAGGGAGACATTTGTTCTTTGTATGGCTGGGTAAACATGGGGCATGGAAGCAAAGGAAAGATGAGCTTGCAAAGATAAATAAATTCATGGACAGAGATGGTCTGATCTAGAAGAAATCAATAAATCAACAAGCATTTATTAAGGATTCTCTACATTTCAGGCAAAGAAAAAACTGTCTTGGCAGATGCACTAAACCAGGATGAGGGTAACCAACAGGACTTATACATATATGTAATTGTTTGCCCTCTGTTTCTTTTTTCCTTCCTTTTTTCAAAAAATCCTTACCTCCCATCTTAGAATTAATAATGAATATTGGTTTTAAGGCAGAAAAGTGGTAATAACTAGACAATGGAGGTTAAGTGCTCAGGGCCACATAACTAAGAAGTATCTGAGACCAAATTTGAACCCAGGATCTCCCATTTCTAGATCTGGCTTTCAAACCAGTAGACCACCAAGCTGCCCCCTGTCCTGTGTTTTTCTAAGATGACCATAACATCATGGGGTGATGTCTTGACTTGTACATGAATTGGATTTAAGTGAAGCAATGTTACACAAAATCATCAGCCTCATTCTGTCTTCCAGGGAGATCCAAATTCAGTGGCAAGAAAAAAGGTGAGATGACTAAGGATGGCCCAGGATGCATTACAATACCTTGGAATCTTCAGTGTTTAAGCAAGCTCTAAGCTCTTCATAGCATATGCTTCAGCCACTTTCATCACTTTTTGAACAAATGATTCTTATCCACCCATTCCAAACAGGAATTTTCACATGCTTGAATTTTCACATTTTCTTAACTCACCAACACGTTTAAGTCCTGTTGGTTACTCTCATCCTGGTTTAGTGCATTTGCCAAGACAGTTTTTACTGGGATATGACCTCTGTTTCTACTATAGCTTCTTGGAACTGCAGAAATAGATTTATAATGAAGTAGAGGACTTCTAGGCATTCCTTATGTGTTCCAGAGTTGAAAAGAAAAGTTAATGATTAAATGGGATCCTCAAGAGAAGCATAAAAAGGTAAAAGAACAGAAAAGAAAAAAATGTCTACATAGGAAATTGATAACTAGAATACTTAAGATATCTCTGACACAAAAAGTATTTTAAGGTACTGAAAATTAAGGTACGTAGGAACAAATGGGTTCAAACTGATTACATTACTAAATGGGAAGGTGATAATTAAGATGCTTAAGATATCTATAATGTTTGAGATACTGAAGGTATTCAAAGTACTTAGGATATTTAAATTATTGAAGATACTTAAGAACTGTTTCACTGTAGGGTATAGGAAGCTATATGAGACTGTAGGTTGCAAGGAATACAGGAGATGGGAGTGTTTGAAAAACACAGAGATCCAAGTTTTTGGAAGAAGCATGCACTATTCTACAAAACTGCTAGGAAAACTGGAAAATAGTATGGCAGAAAGTTAGCAGACAATAACACCTCACACTATATATCAAAATAAAGTCAAAATGGATACATGATTTAGAAATAAAAGATGATGTCATAAACAAATTAGGAGAACACTAAATAGTGTATCTCTCTGAGCTATGGATAAGGGAAGAAATTGCGTCCAAACAAGATATAGAGAACTTTGGGAGGCAAAATTAATAACTTTGATTACATTAAATTAAATTTTTTTTTGCACAAACAAAATCAATTTGACCAACATTAGAAGGGAAACAGAAGCTGAGAAAATGATTTTATACTGTCTGACAAAGGTCCTGTTTCTCTAATATATAGAGAACTGAGTCAAGTTTGTCTTCCTCAATTGACAAATGGTCAAAGAATATGAACAGGCAGTTCTCAGAAGAAATTAAAACTATCTTTAGTAATATGAAAAAAGCTCCATATCTTTATTTATTAGAGAAATGAAATTAAAACAAATCTGAAGTACCACCTCATACCTAGCAGACTGGATAATATGACAAAAGGAAAATCATAAATGTTGGAGGGGATGTGGAAATATTAGGACACAATATATTGTTGGTGGAGCTGTGAACTGGTCTAATCTTTCTAGAGAGCAATTTGGAACCACACCGAAAGAGCCATCAAACTGTGCATACCCTTTAAGCCAGCAATACCATTATTAGGTCTATATCCCAAAGAGATGAAAAATAGAGATAAAGGACTGACCTACACAAAGATATTTATGGCAACTCTTTTCATGGTGTCAAAGTATTGGAAACTGAAGAGATTTCCATCAGTTGGAGGATGGTTGAACAAGATATGGTAGATGATTATAATAGAATACAATTGTGCCAAACAGGATTATCATTAAAAAAAAAAACTTGGATAGACTTATAGGAAGTGATGCAAAGGGAAGTGAGCAGGACCAGGAGAATGTTGTACATACATTATAGCAATAATGTATGATGTATGATGATCAACTGTGAATGACTTAACTGTTATCAGTGATACAAACATCTAGGACAACTTCAAGGGACTTATGATGAAAAAGGCTCTCCAGTGCCATAGAAAGAACTGAGAGAGTCTGATTTCAGATTGAAGGATACAATTCTTCACTTCATTTATTTCATCATTTTTTTCTGTAGTATAAGTGATACGTATCTTCTACATGTCCACAACATGTTGAACATAGATGGTAACACATGTATAATCTATATCATGTTATCTACTGTCTAGGGGAGGGAGTAGGGAAGGAAAAGAGAACATATATCTCAAAATGTCATAAATTATTATTAAAATTATATCTATTCTTAATCTGGGAAAAAATAGTAACAGAAAAAAGAAGAAGGTGGTACTTGGTAGCTAGCACATTCCTGTAATCTCTGCTTCAAGGGTAGGCAGAGGCTAATTGAGTATTTGAGCTCTGGAGATCTGATCTGTAATGGGCTAGAAGAAGCAGGTATTCTCACTCATTCTGGTATCAATATGGTAAGCTCTGAAGGTCTAGGGTCATCCCAATGGGCTTCAGGGGTGGAGAGGTGAGTTGATGAGGTTAGAAACTTAACAAATCAAAGTTCCTGTGCCAATCAGTGAAGCCAGTGAGGGGCTGCTGTACTTCTAGTCTGGGAAGAAGTAGGGAGACCCCCAACTTAAAAAGAAGAATGTTCTTTTATCTGATCTTTAGAAGAAATAAGATACTTGATTGGTAGAGGCAAAGGCAAGAGGAAGTGTTTTGTACACATGGGTGACAGCCTATTCCTTTTTACGCATAGGTGACAGCAAACTGATCCAGGATTTGGGATGTGAGAAGATTTCCATGAAGGCAGTTTGCAGGAACCAGAAAGGGTGTGAAATGGAACAACTGACAATAAACCTAAGTCTTGGCAGTCGAATACTGGATTAATATCAGGATGACAACTTTCCATTTGACCTTGAGCAGCTCACTCCCTCACTCTTGTCTTCAGTTTCCCTGTCTGCCTTTCTGATTTCACAGGGCTTTTTTTAAACTTAAAATGAAAGAATAGGTGAGACAGTTCTTTGAAAAGTGAAAAAAAGTGCCATATATATGCAAGGTATTATTAGTGTTATTAAGTACTAAATTGAGTGGTTCAAATGGTAAGTATAATTTTAGTTAAAAGAAGAAAGAGATTAACTTGGGCCTCAGTAGGTACCTACAATTGTAATTATATCTGTCCTCACGCTGAGCCTTAACTCCAAGCATAGGCTGAGCCCTGACCCTGATTACAGAAGAAACTCACAATTTTATCAGAAACCCTATCCAAGGGTCACAAGGCTAACCATGGGAGGCTGTTCAGATGGTGCAATGCAGTTCCTTCCCCTGCTGTGACTTAGCTCTCTTCTCAGTAAATTGGCTCCCACTGCCAATCTCCAGTCGACTCTCTATGGTATGGATGTCATGTCCCAGTTTCTTATCGTATATAGGACCAAGAAACAAAGTAGGGTCTTCTCGATTCATGAAGGCCTGGAAAATAAAGTAGGCTCTTCTTGGTCCTGGATGCTCTGTCCCTTATTTGACAAAAGATACAAAACTAGCCCTGGGTCTCAAAATTATATTGGATTGGGATTTTTGTCCAAAATAAAATTTTTTAGAGTCCTAGAAACTTTCTCTTGTCACTATTGGAAACATGTGTCCAAATATCTGTCTCTCAGAAGCAGAAGAATTCATAAGAAATTTAAAAAACTCTCTGCTAATAGATAGACTTATCCTGGCCAAGAGGAAGAAAAAGATTCAGTCACAAGATACATAAGAAATGTTCAAAATGACTAGACACCCTTTCAATGCAGGTTGTGTTGCTTTAATGCATTCTTGGTTCTATTGGAGTGGAAAATAAAAATCATCATTATCATCATGTTAGTTAATAGGAAAGTGGCTTCAGAACCATGAATACCTGGGTTCAAATCCCACTCCTGACACATAGTGGTTAGGTCATTTGACATTTCAGTGCTCTAGGCCAGGGATTAGCAAACTATAGTCAGAGGGTCAAATCCACTATCATCTGATATTTTATGGTCTATGAAGTAAAGAATGGGTTTTATATTTTTAAATGCAATAAAACTTTATTGAAAAATGTAAAAAAAATCCTATTCCAGGTTTGATTTGACTCATGGTCTAAGGCAATTCTCTAATATTCTAACTCATAGAGAAGATGAATGTCAGCCTACATTGGTAGAGTCAGCTTCTTTATCTGAGAGCTTTCTAATCACCAAAACCACAGGTCTTGCCCTTGTTCCTATTTCTATCTTTTGATAGAAGTCAAAACTGAGACTTAGGAGAACTGGGTCTTAGACCTAGTTCTTTATTAGCTATGATAGGTAGGTGGCACAGTGGATAGTGAGTTCAAATCTAGCCTCATACACTTACTGCCTGTGTGACTGGACAAAACATTTCATACTAGTTGCCTCAGTTTCTATGTCTGTAAAATTATCTATGAAAGGAACTAGCAAATGACTTCAGTGTATCTTTACCAAGAAAACCCCAAATTGGGTCACAAAGAGTCAGACAGGACTGAAATAACAATGAAAATTACTTACTAGTTTGAAGTGTGATCCTCAATAAGTTACTTTTTCCTGAACCTTAATTTCCTTTTCTAGAAAATGGGAAGTTAACCTAGATAGGAATTGGTAACATATTGCATGTGGATAGAAAGAAAGAAGAAAGAGTCATAGTTTAATATTTTGAGGCTGGGTGACTGGGAAGATAGTGATACCAACAACAGAAATAGGGGTATCAGAAAGAGGAACATATCTGGAGCAGAAACATGAAGATAAGAAAAAAAGATTAGTTTTCTAACGGTGACATGGACTAAGGTACTGGTAGTAGGAATAAGAATGAAGAATAGACATGAGATACATGTTGGAGGGAGAGTCCATAGGACTTGAGCACTGATTGTTTTGAAAGGAATCAAGGAGAGGGAAGAGTGGAAAGAAGGAAATCAAAGAACACTTGGTTTCCAGCTTTAGACCAGGAAACCAGAGGGATTATTAGCATACTAGATTGGCATATTGCAAGTTGACTCTAAATGATGCTCAGGCTCTACCTAAACAGACAGCAAATTCAGTTCAATTCAATAAAAAAGTGATTAAAGACCTACTATGGGCTATAAGTAGCTTTTTTGGTACAGTGGATACAGCCTGAAGTCTATCAGACCTAAATTCAGACCTAGCCTTTGGTGCTTATTAAATGTATGATCTTGGTTAAATCACTTAGACCTGATGGTTTCAGTTTCCTGGTCCATAAAATGAGCTGGAGAAGGAAATGACAAACCACTCCAGCATCTTTGCCAAGAAAGTCCCAAATGGAGTCATGAAGAGACAGACATGACCTAAAATGACTGAACAACAACAATACAGACAAGATTCTGGAGGAAGGGCAGAGAGAGACAAATTATCCTTTTTCCTCAAGAACCTTTCATTTTATGGTATATTTTGAGAAGAGTGAAAAATACAGTTTATACATGAATTAGATTGGTAACAAGAAAAGCCTAAAAGTCAGAAAAAATAAAACTAAGATGGATCAGGAAAGGCTTCTCACAGGAAGTGATAGCTGAATTTAGCCAAAGGAAAATTAATATTCTGAGAAGTAATGAAGAGTGAGTGCATTGCTGCAATAGAGAATAGATTAGATTGTACAACTACATAATGGCAGGAGATGAAGGATCAAGCTAAGGTTCATGATGTACAGATAGAACCTTTGTAGAGAATCTTCAATATTAGACTTGAGAGTTTGTATTTTGTCCTATAGGCAGGGGAATCAATGAAGGTTGTTGAATGAGGGAGTGCATTGTAGTGAGGAGATACAAGCAGAAGCAATAGGCTATTATATTTTTCTAGGAGAAAAGTGATGAGTCTAAAGTAAGGTGATATCTATATTAATAGAGAGAAGGAGGTGGATCTGAGATATGTGGTAAAGATAAAATCAGATTTTGTAAGTAATTGGGGGGAGACAGAGACAGACAGAGAGAGAGAGAGAGAGTGAGAGAGAGAGAGAGAGAGAAAGAGAGAGAGGAACAAAGAGAGGAGGAAGAGGAGGAAGAAGGGGAAGAGGAAGAGGAAAAAGACGAACAAGAAAACAAGAAGAACAAGAACAAGAACAAGAAGAAAGAAGAAGGAAGAAAGAAGAAGGAAGAAAGAAGAGTTGTGGAGTAAGACATGATACTCCAAGACAGTGATGGTCAAACTTTTTAAAGAAGGGGGTCAAAGGAAAGGAAATGTTCATCTGTCAGTCTGTTTCTAAGGCAACTCTTTCAAGGTTTCATTGTATTGTATCCTACTCATTGTATTCCTCAGATTAGGAATAATGTCTCCCTGCTGGATAGAACATTTCAGGAGGCTGCATCTGGCCCAGGGGCCATAGTTTACCATCACTGCTCCAAAGGATTGAGAAATGAGTGGGTCATGAAGCTTAGATGGGCAGGAAGTGTAGATGATTTTGTCTCAGAGTTTGACATAGAAAGTAAAGATATAGGATGATAATTTGAGGGGACAGCAGGGACAAAAGAAGGTCATTTTAAGTTTGGAATAGATTTGTACAAAAAGTCAATAAATAGGGAGATATTGAGGATGAGACAAATTGAAGAGTGACCTGTAACAAGAGGGTAATGTGGTTGATGATAGGGGAGCTGGTAGTACCAGTGAGTCACCTGGCCAGGGAGCCTGAAACTACTGTAACTGGTGATTTGAGACTGCCAATGATGTGTAGTCTGATCAGTGATGCCCAGTCAGTCTCCCTCCTATCTGTAGGCTCCTTTAAGGTGGGGAGTGAGGAGCCCCTCCCTGCTGGAGTGAAAGCAGAACTCAACAGGAAGTGAAGCTCACACATTTCCTGAACAAAATGGATGCTTGCCCAATACTTCCTTTGGAGTCAAATGGTTGCTATTCTCCCTCTCCTCAGCCCCTTAGCCCAAGATGATGTTATAATTAAATATAGCAGCTCACAGTTTCAGGCTAATGGTTTATTAAAACACAGGAAGGAAAACTGAGGAAGGAGGGTTTAGGGTCTGGAGAAGCTGTTGCTATGAGTGACTGGCCAGTGTTGCCAATGGACCTAGAAGGTAAGATCAAGCTGAGGGAACCAGCCCCTCAGCCAGGGATAATTTCTACTGCCTTGATGTTAAGTGATCCACCTGCTAGACAGATGAGGTTGATGATTTGGTTTAGGGGTGTCCCTGTTGCTAGGCTGACCTAATCTAATTTCCTACCCACGATCCACCTCCTTCAACCTGGGATCCTCAAGGAAAGTCAAGGGGTAGCTGGGTGTCTGGGTGAGGTCAAAGAAATCAGAACCCCCAGGTTTGTTCAGCAGGGGTATTTATAGTCCCAGCTCAAACTGTCAGGTCTTGGGACTGGCACCTGCTGAGCCAAAGTTCCATTCTCCTAACTGCCAGGACTGCCTAAGGTAATTTGCAAATGCAAGAGATCTTGCATAAATCCTGCATTACAGACCTTGGACAAAGTCCAGCAGGGGATCAGAAAAAGGAAACAGATATCCTTGTGGTTCTGTAAGAATTAAAATTTAGTTATTATAGTTATATCTTTAAAATATGTGGCCGCCAGGAATCAACAATTCAGGTTGATTCCGTAATTAAATCAGACCCAAGTCAGCATCGGGTTGAGGAGTTTATTTACAATCAGGAAAGTGAGTAGGGATAAAGAGAAGAGGGAGGTAGAAGACTAAATAAATGAAGCTGTAAGCCGCAAGGCCCAACAGCCGGATAGGCAGAGTTTAGAATTGGCCCAGCTAGGCCAAGGAAGCCAGCCTAACTTACCCACGTGACAATACAGAGTGTAATCTGTCTGTGGTCTCAGGAGATGCTTCTTCTTCCAGTTCCAGACGCCAACTCACTCCACAGGAAGTTCACTAACTTACTTAAAGAGAATGTGTCTTTCATCACTTCCTGTGGTCCACCTCTAATTCAAATGGACAAATGGCAGTTTCTACATTGATTTGGACTGCCCAAAGGGCAGTCCCTTATTCTTGATTTGTTACTTATTGTCACGTGTGGGTAACTCGTCTCCCCTCCCCACTAAGGGAGGTGGGAGTGACATCATTAGCACGCCTGTGTTGAGTAGATTCTTGACTATTAAATGGGATCTGGCTATTCTATTTACACAGTTCTTAGACAGGAATAAACAAACAACAACAACAAACTCCCTCTCATCTTCAAAAACAGGAGTCCAGGAGAGGAGAATAAATGTGAAGAGATTTTAAAGTAAGGAGTACAAGAAAAGAGGGAACTAGAGAGGTTATCACCTTTTCTGGAAAGTAATAGGCAAAGTTGTCTTTTGAAGGAGTGGGGTTGAGGACTTAGAGGCTTGAGAAAAGAATAGAAGGGCAAAAATATTCAGTAAAGAAGAAAACAAAATGGACTAGAATCTGAAAACTAGGAATGAGCTTAAAGGCAATTCAGTCCAGCCCATTCAATTTATAGAGGTGGAAACTGAGATCACTAGTCATTGACAGATACAGAATCAGCTTCAAGGTCTCTAAATTCCCACTTGTGCTATGGACATGTCCCTCTTTGCCACCATTCCCCTATCCTCACTATGGTAACCCTGTCTCTTCTACCTCTATTCATTTCTTATCTTCCAGTTTTAAAAATACATTCTACCTTTCCTTTGTGTCCCACCCAAGGCTCAAATTGCTGGAGGAATAGCCAAAGTAATAGAAAATGAAGGAAAGGAAAGCAAAACCAGCTGCTGTTTTCTCTCTCTGTACCTGTTTCTTCTGAAAATGGTAAGCTAAGTGGTTCCCAAATTTGAGGCCACCATTTTCATTATTACCTAATTACAGTCATGCCAATTCTGCTAAATAATTTAAACGATTTTGTTCTTTATTTCTGATTTCTAGGGACAAGATTGAGCATTTCAAATCTATTCAATTTAAGAAAAGCTTATTAAGTGTAAGGCCTTATGGTGAGCCATAAGGATGTTAGAAATGAAAAGCAGCATAGTCCCTGGCTTCAAGAAACTTACATTCAACCATGGTATATACATGTGAATAAATACTAATGATACTACTGGTGTTGAAAGGATTATAGAATTAGAGCTAGAAAGGACCTTAAATGTCTTCAAATCCACTTTATTTTGCATCTAAGAGTCATAGAGAACTTAAGAGACCTGATCAGGATCACACAGCTAGTAAATGTCTGAGAACCTTCTTTTGAGTTAATTGCATTCTCTACAGTGCCTCTTGACATTGAGAGTCATAATAATAATAATAATAATAATAATAATAATAATAATAATAATAGCTCACATTTATATAGAATTGTAAGGCTCACAAAAAGCTTTAAGTAAATGAATGGGTTGCAAGCTAGAATGTGATTTAGAGATCTCACCAAAGCTTTCTGAGAGGGAGAGTTCACTTTCCCATGGGTCAGGAATGAAATCAAGGAAGACTTCTTGGAGAAAGTAGTATTAGATTAGTTCTTGGTCATGAAGCAGGAGGCAGATTTCTACTGGAGAAGATAAGAAAAACAGGCATGGCAGCCAAGGGAGGTGGAGGAGGCTGAAGTCCTCACTGTAACATTTCACTGATTCCCTTCATCATTCAGACCCCTAGCTGGCATTAATTTAAAAGGGGCTGAGTGCTCTCTTCTCCGATTCAAGAGACAAGAACAAACGTTGGACTCTATCTTTCCATTTCATTCAGGTCTAGATGATTTAAGGGCTTCACTCCCTCTCCCATTCCCAAGGCAGCTGCTAACAATTCACTGATTCCCTTCATTTTTCAATTTGGCTCAAGAATGTGATTGGCTTTCTCCCCCCCCCATCTTTCCCCCTCCCCCACCTCAGTCATTGAATTCCTCTTATCTCAGTCTGTGCAAATCTGAAAATAGATTTCTTGGGGGGGAAGGAAGGGGGAGCCTGGACCCTGGGATTAAATCCTTACTTTTTTTGCCAAGTAGGAAAAGACGTTGCCCTTCCCTTGATGTGACAATTTTCTCTATCCCCTAATTAAACAGAGGGCTCAGCCGGTGGGGAGAGGATGATGGGGTAGGGAAGGGGGGGTGAGGGTGCAAAGAATTAAGAGTTAAAGGCAAAAGCCTAGCAGTACAAGGCTTTCCATTTAGTATTTAAAAGCTTGCTGCGCGCCTGCTTCTCAGAGATATGAGTATACAAGGAAATGGTATTTTTTTCCTCCCCTCCCACCATCCCCTGCCGGGAAAGGCAGATACATGAAATACATTGAAAGGTTTCTCCCCAGGCCCCAGAGGGGACAGGAAGCAGCCAGGGAATCTCTCAAGGGGAAAAAAAGTAGAGGGTAAGAAATAAAGGAAAAATCCACAATGAATCTGGCCCTTGTTGTTGTCATGATGGTGGTGGTAGTAGTAGGGTATATATAACGGGTGTGTTAGGAGACGTTTTTATAAGATTACAGCATTTGGAGATGGGAGGAATTAGTGTAGAAAGAACAGCTAGTCTAACCTTCTTAGCATACATTTGAGCAAACTGAGCCCCGGAGAGGGAAATGACTAGAAACAAAGGTCTTTTGACACCTAGTCCCTGTCCACTCTTCACCATAGTGTTTCACCTTCAAATATCTGAAAGATTGTCATGGGGCCAAAGAAAAGAATCTTTCACATGGCCCCAGGACAGGATGATTGAGATCGCAGGCATGTAATCTCTGTTTATTTATTCATTTAAAATTTGAATCTGCCCTGTGATTCCGTATGTATAGAAAATTTCCAGGTAAGGGAACACTCCTCACTAATTCAGATGAGCATCTACTCTACAACTTGGTCTTTGAGAGTTGACTGGAGACACTGAGGGTTAGAAGACTTGCCCAAGGTCACCCAGGCAATGTGTGTTAGAGACAGAACTTGAACACAGATCTTCCTGGTTTTGTGGCCAGCTGTCTATTTATGTTAACATGCTTTCTCAACTTGTTGGCATCCAGTTTATGCTTTTGATTGATTGATTCAATAGCCATCTGAGCTAGAGAAGGAAATGGCATATCATTCCAATATCATTGCCAAGAAAATCTCAGATGGGATCATAAAGAGTTAGACATGCCTGAAACAACTCAAAAACAACAAAATCTGAAACAATGAGATCAGAAAATTATTCAAATAAAAAACTTTGAACAAATTGGATCTCAGTTTTCTCATTTGTATTATCAAGTTGCCACACAAGGTTTCCTAACCTTTTTGTGTCGCAGGCCTCCTAGGCAGACTGGTGAAGCCTGGAGAATCCTTCTCATAATATTTTTAAGTGTATGAAATCAAATGTTTAGATTACAAAGAAAACTAAAGATTAGGGAAAATAAAGATGTAGGATTTGTTTTCCTGATCCAGGTATGTGAGCCCCTTGAAATCTATCCACATATTCCTTCATGGCCTCCAAAGACCTCTCTTTTTATACACCCTACCTATAATTCCTTATAATTCTTTTATACCCCTATCTATAATTTTGGCTTCTCTGTATGGAGCTCATTGATCCTTCTACAATGTCTAGTTCACTCTCAATCAATCAGGAAAATTCCTGCTTCTGAAGCAGGTTGAGGTGGGGGCCTGGTGGAGGTGAATGTTCTGCTCAGATTTCTACCCAATGAATGATGTAATGTCTGTTCTTTCTCACCGCTCTTTCAATCCAGAAAAAGACCAGCAAAACCAAATAGACTAAGATAAAGTTAACATCTTTTCTTATTTGAAAATGCTCCTTAGAAGACAATTCCTTCAGTCAAAAGGTCAAATATAAACTTTGGGATATATCAGTCTTTCTTGGGAGTAAATGCTGATACTCTTAAGAACTGATTTAGATACTCTAAAGAATCCATTCTAGATCAAAGGTAAGACAAGTAGAATAAGGATGTTTCCCACCTCACTGCAGTTATTGCAAATGACTGAGATTTCTTTATTGAATCAATCAATCACCCTATCCTCTCTAATGTGGACACAGAGGGCCTAGACATCGCTATTGAATCAATCAATCAAAGGCACAAACTGGGTGCCAACAGGTCCTTAGTTAATTTTGGAAGAGTGAAGTGCCTTTGAAATACTGGAAGAATACAATTGATAACAAAGGAAATATATTGGGATTGGGCTTGTTTACTAGAGAAGGATTTGAACAGGAAAGGCAATCTAGCTTTGTTAGTGATTTGAGTTTAGACCAGAAGGAAGAAAGGGAGTGTGCAAGGAAATAAGCACAGAGATAGTGGAACATCTACTTCTTTTCCCTTCTCCCACCATTGACCATGTTATCAGAGAGGATACACTATTAACAAATAATGCATCCAGAAAGTATTTGAGAGGAGATGAATAAAGTCCACTAAGGAAAGGCATCATCCAAGAGTATGACCTTGTCCTTGTTGAAGTTTTCAGTCATGTTCAACTTTTCATAACCCTATGTGGGTTTGTCTCGGCAAAAATACTGCAGTGATTTTCCATTTCCTTCTCTAGCTCACTTTACAGATGAGGAAACTGAAGCTAATAATGTTAAGTGACTTGCCCAGGGTCACATAGCTAGTTTCTGAGGCTGGATTTGAATTCAGATTTTCCTGACCCAGGCTGATGATCTATCCACTTCACTACCTAGCTTCCCATGTAACCTCTTTTGGAAGAAGGAAAATAGAACTATAGACTCCAAAAAAACATTGATCCTCAGTGTCCAACCTCTGAACTTTAAAAGAACTCCATGAAGGGCAAAAAGAACTTCTAGTAAATAGAAGCTGTTACCCTTTTCCTATATGTTTTCATTGCATGTGTGCCTTGCCATTATCCTCTAATTTTGTACCTACTGCCTCTATGAACCTCAAGAGTATTTGTGGGAAAGTGTTTCCAAGTCTTTTGGGGGCATGTTTCTATAATAATTATCCATGCAATACCTATTTAGTAAATACTTCTTTCTAAAAGTTAAATCCGTTCTGGCTGGTTAATTAATCACTGGGAAGCCCCTGGATGAGAACTTGTGAGCTACACTCAATAAGCTCCCCAAACTTTTAGGGTTACCCCTAGAATTCTGAAAGAAAGAGTAACCATTGATCTTGAGTTAGCCAATCTAACTAACACAAATTGGAATTGAGAAGTAGTTCTGGAGGGGCTGCAAATAAAGAAGACAATAAATTTCCCACATCTTTCACCTTCTCACACATCCATATACTCACACAGGTGGAATCACAAAAATGCCTATAATGAATTTCATTTTCATTTCTGATAATAGAAGACCTTTATCAAGTAGTAATTGAATGGAATATATTGAATAAATAGAAGAGAGATCAGAGAGCATGAAGGCTCTAAATGCCTAGGAAAAGACAGGAGCATTGAATGCAGAGCTTTCATGCCCCTTCCATCTCAGTCTTTGAAAGAAGTTCTAATGACCACCATTTTGCCACCATTTCGTCGAATGCCTCTACACTAAGAATGCTATAGATCATGTTTAGCACCTGGGGAAAGTGCTGGAGGCTGAGAAAGTCTCAAGATAGAGCATGAGATAGTATAAATAGAGACAACATGGTATGAAGTCTAGATTTGTGTTTTAATCTTTCTCTTACTAGGTATATGATCTTAGCAAGTCACTGCTATCTATCTATCTATCTATCTATCTATCTATCTATCTATCTATCTACAAAACAGGGTTAGGCATTTGAATTAGCAACTCCCTAAGGGCCCTTCTAGCTCTAGCAATCTATATCCTATTTGTTTCATGAGTGGGGTTATAAATTAAGCTAAAAAATTATACAGGAATATGAGTAGATTATTTACATCCCACTAAACAGTCGGGAGGTTTGCTGATTGACTGAAAGTAAGTTTGTGATTGTGGAACAGATGAATGAGCTTTATGCAATGGGCCCAGATGGGCAAATCTACAAATGGGCTTGGGGCCATTCTTTCTTGGAGCTGACTGTGGACTAAGCCAGGCCTGAAGAACTATAGCTAATTAGAATAGAGGTTAAGTGTTCCCTAATCTGAGACTGAATACTTTTAATTCAAACCAATGTCTAATGACTTTCCCTCCTATATTCTGAATTATTCTATTACATTGCAATTTAATCCTAGAAGATATACTGGTATGCTCCCAAACATATAGAGATAGAAGAAGGAAAGAAACAAACAAACAAACAAAGAGAGAGAGAAAGAAAGAAAGGGAGGGAGGAAGGATGGGAGGGAGGAAGGAAGGAAGGGAGGAAGGAAGGAAGGAAGAGGGAGTAGAGGGAAGAAAGAAAGAAATTAGATTATTAAGTATTTGAAGTACAAAAGTGAAAGCTAAGGAACTCATATTGACATTCTAATAGAGATAATATAGAAGCAGTGGCATTTTGATCTGTCAAGTTATAGAGATAGTCAGTAGATTGACATATCCCTGCCAGGATCAATGGCAGAAGTGATTTGATCATGCTTCTAAAGCTGAAACGTAAAGTTTGGGTATATGTTTAGTATGTGGCAGTTGGTAAATCTATGAAGAAAACCAAGGCTGGTGCCCACCTGAAATAGTGAGTTCCATGAAATAATAACTAATTCAGAGGGGATTTAAGGAGTTGGGACCAAATTATCAAGAAGGATGAGGGAACTAGATTTGGAGAGTGAAATATAGTGACAGCAGTAAAATATAGTGAAACATTAGGACCTAGTTTTTTGACCCAAGGGAGACAACTAGACTCAGGACCCATGGGTCTGAGAAGGCTCCAGGCTCTTTGTTGGGTATCAGGGATCAAGGTGAGCAATAAAAGGTGCTCTGAGGCAGCCTGGTAGAATACAGAGAGTGCTGGCATCACATAATCAGGGAGACTTAGATTTAATTCCCCGCTTTTGCACATATTGGCTATGTGACCCTGGGTAAATCATTTAACCTCTTTCTGCCCCAAGGAACTCTCTAAGACTATAAATTGCAGAGAAAATGCTCATCATCAATGACAGTAAAAGACGTTTACCAATATTTCCTAGCACAGATGAAATCACAGGTCAAATACAAAAGATGTGTGGTGGCAGGAATGGAGATGGAAGTCCCATTGGGAAACACAAAGGATTAATTCCAAGTGGAACAACTTGTACCCAAGGAATTTGAGGTAAAAGTACAATATTTTTTTTTCTGAAGACAGGCTTTCAGCTTGTTCCTTGAGACCAAGTCCATAGTTTATTAGCCAAGGTTGTTGGGAGGATCAAATGAGATCATACTTGTAAAATAGTTCACAAACTTGAAAGCACTAAACCAATGCTAGATATTATTGGAGGAATGGAGGTGTCAAGAGGCCAATACCCGAAGTCAGGAAGATCTGAGTTCAAATCCAACCTCAGTCATTTACTAGTTGTGTGATCCTAGGCAAGTCCTGTAACTTCTGTCTGTTTCAAGTTTCTTCTTCTTTAAAATGGGGGTAATAAAAGTGCTTATCTTCCAAGGTTGATGTGAGGATAAAGTGAGGTAATATTTGGAAAATGATTTTCAAACCTTAAAATTCCATATTGAAGATGATGGTGATGATGATGATAATGATGATACCTTTGCAGGGCAAAGTATTGGAACAGCATAGGTCTCGAAAGACTGGTTCTCTAAATAAGAATGCAGAAATCAATTGATAAAAATAAAAAGAGCAGCTAAGAAATTTAAGTATCCATTCTTTTACAAGCTAAATGAATTATGCTGAGATTCAAAGAGTCTGTGGCTTAATGCTGAGACCTGGGCTGCCCCATTTATGTTTTGTGACCATGAGCCAGTTTCTCTGAGCTTTGGTTTCCCCATATGCAAAATAGCAATAGTTATGCTTTTAAAATCCATTGTCCTCAGTTAATTCAACAAGAATTTATTAAGCATCTAGTATGTACAAGGCCTTGTGCTAAGTTTTGGGGTTACAAAAAAAGGCAAAAAAAGTCTTGCTCTCAGAGAATTTGAAGTATTAGGAGAAAGACAACATGCAAACAACTACCCACAAAATTTTTAGGCAGGATAATTTGGGGATAGTTTTAATGGGAAGTTGCTAAGATTAAAGAAGACTGGGAAAGGCTTTTTGCAGAAGATGGAATTTTAGTTGAGTCAAAGGATGCCATAGGAACTAGGAGGCAGAAATGAGGAGAGAAAGAATATTAGACATAGGAGACATCTTTGAAGAAATAGTCAAGAGAAAGAGTTTCTTCTTCAAGGAATATGATGATGGAATAGAGAATTGGAAGAACCTGTAGAGGTCAGTTAGCTCAACTCTTATTTTACTGAAGAGGAAACTGAGTTAGCAAGTAGAAAAATCAAGATTCAAATCTAGGACCTATTTCTGCAAACCAAGAATTCTTTCTACTTGATCATGTTAATATGCAGTTGTAACTACCATATTGCAGAAGACTGAGATATGTCCAAAAGAAGAAAATAAACCAAGAAAGGTGACTTCAAACTCTTCTATATGAGGATTTATTGAAGGAACTGAGGATGATTAGCCTGGAGAAGAGAAGTTTGGAGGATGGGGCCATATTTACTGCCTACCACTACCTACTGAAGGGTCCTAGTCATAGGAGAGAGGCATCAGAATTACTCTACTGGGAAGCAGATTTTTGATTCAATATAAAGAGGAACTTCCTAAAAACTAAAACTATCCAAATGGAGAATAATTTCCTTTATAAAAGCATGACTTCCTATCCTAAAAGCTATTCATTTGGAGTTTAATAACAACTCATAAGTAATATCATGAGTTTTTCCCTAGAAGCTGAGGGTATTTTATGGCCTCAGACATTTACTAGCTGTATGAGCCTAGGCAAGACACTTGACCTCTCTTTACCCATATCTGTAAAATGGGGATAATAATAGCACTTCTCTCCAAGGGTTGTTGCAAGGATCAAATGAGATAGCCCTATGTAAAGAACTTTGCAAGCTTGAAATACTATCAAAGGGACAGGTAGATGAAGGCCTAGAGATGGGAGGTCCTGGGTGATGCTGGTCAAGTCACTTAACCTCACTGCTTAGTCTTTACTGCTCTTCTGTCTTGGAACCAATACATGATTGATTCTAAGATGGAAGGAAAGGATTTTTTTAAGAAATACTATATAAATGCTAGCTATTATCAAGATGGTTGCTAAAAGGATAGTAGAGAACTTGGAAGGCCAATCTTCATTCCCTCTTTACTGCACTTTTGATTTTCTCACGTTCTCCTTGGAATATCCCTAAGCACTTAGGCCCTTCTTACTCTGGAACATTCCTCTATCATGACAGCCACCTTCTCCCATCATAAGTTCCTTCCAGGTTTTCTTTCTTTCTTTGTGTTTTTCCTTCCCTGAACTCTTAGAGAGGGTCCTGGAGGGACAAGCTTTCTTCTTCTCCCAACTGTCCTTCTGACCTCAACATCATTTCTCTCCCAAACTTCATCCACTCATATAGACCCTTTTCCATTCCCTTTTATATGTTATCTATATCCTTTAGGATGTAAACTCCTCAAGACCAGAATTATCATTCTTTTTCTTATATTTCTATTCCTCACTCTTAACCCAGTGCCTGGCACATAGTAAACATTTAACAAACTTGTTTCTTGCTTATTTGCTTGCAAACAACACCTGCATCTCAACTTGGTCCAACTTGGTTCGGGTAAACAAATATTTATTGAACACCTATCCTGTAGGAGACAACACACTGGTCTTGGTAGCTAATCCTGCTTCCACAAATGCAGGGAAAGTATCCCCTGAAGCTCTGACCAGGGAGGCCTCCAGGAGAAGCATACTGGGCAAGTCGTGTTTGCCAATCCCTCTTGGAGCCACCAATATTTACTAATTGCAAGGCTGGCATTTGGGTAGTGCCAGGTGCTGAGGGCCTGGCCTTCTCCCAGCCCCACACAGAGCTCATCAAACTCTCATTACTGAGTCCACTGGATTGTGTTGCCAATAGCCTCTGATTCCAACATTAGGGTCCTTTAAAAATATATATATATATATATATGTATGTATGTATGTATATCCCACTTCCAGCTCCCCCAAACCCATCTGACTGAGGGAGGTCTCCTTGGCTGCCCACAAATCCTAGGATCCCAGAATGTTGTAGTGGGAGGCCACTTGATGCTACAGCTGGCAGAGTCTTTAGATATTACTTAGGCCAACCCCTTTCATTTTCTACAGGAAAGAGCCAGACTGCATGAAGGGTATGGGGTTTGCCCAAGTTTACACAGTGATCAGTGGCAGATTTAGTCTCCTGACTCCTACCCCAGAGTTCTTTCTATTATACATTCATTGGCCATGTTGCTTTTCTTTTCTTTGAATAACCATGAAAAAACACTTCTTTCCACTGACTCCAGGTGGATAAAAACAAATCAGGCCTTGTTCCTGAAAAACAAAATAAGATCTTCTTTCTCACTCTTTTTTGAGCTTTCCTTGAGACTCCATATCTGGGAAGGACTGGGGGATTTTGCTTCAGGAAATACAGATACACCTGAGAACATGATCTGATGCTCTTTGGGAAAGAAAATAAGGTTGCCTTTCTATTCTGGGCAGTGTGGACTATGGATGGGAGTGGAAAACCAGGTCATGTATGCTTTTCTCATTTCTCCCTCTCACCCCCAAGCCCAGGGCTATGTTGTCTTTTCCAAAATAAGCTTTTGGCCCCACCAGCCTTGGAGTCTGGCTTCCTTCCACTGGCCCTGGCACTGCTTCTGCTATAGTAAATTTTTGTCATGTGCTGAGGATAGGAGGGAATAGGGCTGGCAAGGGGTACAAGGACCCTCTCCAATCTCACAGCCTTATAAATCAGGTTGTTTTCTTCTTACAGACTACTATAAACTGGAGGAGAGAGTAAAACCTCTTTGAGGTAGTCAACAAGGAATCTAGAAACCCAAAACTTGTAGCCTAGTAAGATCGGATGAGCCCCAAGTTTTAGGACCAGCTTGTAATTTGGAGACCTCAAAGCTTGTACTTGTTCCCTGTCTCCCCAAGAATCCACCCTGAAGGGAATCTCAGGCTAGCAGTTTCAGACTGAATAATGGACCCTAAGATAATAGACAATTGCCATCAGATGGGGCTAACCCCAAGTCCAAGCCAAGTAACTCTTCGTGTCTCCAGAAGCCTCTCCAAATATATCACACCCTCCTTCCAAGGATTGAACTTGGGACCTTCAGCTTACAAAACTGATACACTGCCTACTGAGCCAAAGATTCCATGTTGACAAAATGATAGAAGCCTTGAATTTACTGCTTTCCTTTCCACCCCAAAATATCTATTACAAAAACTCCTTAAGTTGCTTAATATCTTTATGATTGTATCCATTCCTATCAGGTAAGGCATTAAGGATCTCCAAGAGTCTGTGATTTCATTCAAGAATCAATATATGGCCCATTAGAAAGGGTACTGAACTACAAGCCAGAAGACCAATGTTTAAATCTTGCCTCAGTCAATTTCAACCTATTTGAGAATAGACTAGTTATTTGTCATTTGTGGACATCAATTTTCATGTATGTAAAATGAAAGGGTTAGATTAAATCATCTCTAAGTTCCCTCCCAACTCCACAGTAGTCTATTTTAAGATATGTTGTTAATATTCTGTGATTTCAAATATCTGTGTTTTGAAATTTATTTAACTACAAAGCTCTAATATTTAGTGAATCTATGATTAAATAATTCTAAGATTCTGTCATTCAAGTAGTCTATAATATTAATGTTTTAAGAGTCTGTTTCTAAGATGCCACAAAATGTTATTTGGAAGAATGAAAAATGCCAGTATATCAGTGTTGAAAGGAAACTCAGCCATGATCTGGCTAAACATTGGTACCTGAACAGGAATCCTGTCATAACATCTCTGAGCAGGGGCCATCCACCATCCATATTAGGACCATCCCAGGAGACAGCACAGGTCCATTAAGCATTCAGAGACCTCTAACTGTTAATATCTTTTTTCTATCAAACTGAAATGAATACTCCTAATCCCTTTTCCAGGAAAAATATAATATTCTAAGAATAAGATATCATGTTCCTCATACATCTCCTTGGTTCCAAGATAAATATTGCCAATTTCTTCAAGTAATCTTTTCATCTATGGTCTTCAGCTCTCTCACCATTCAGGCTTTTTTTTAGTGTGCCAGCTTCTAACTCTTAAAACTGTATCTGGATTTTGTAGCAAATGGTGGAAAGTAGGTACACTAATGCATTATTGGTGGCATTGTAAACTGGTCCAAATATTCTGGGGAACAATTTAAAACTATACCCAAAGGTTGACAAAACTGTATACCATTTGATCTAGCAGTCCCACCATTGAGTTGATATTCCAAAGAGATCAAAGAAAAAAAAAAGAAAAGAATCTATATGTACAAAAATATTTATAACAATCTCTTTTAGGTTGACAAATAAAGGAACATTGATGAGATGACAATCAATTGGGCAATGATTGGACAAGTTGTGGTATGTGATTTTGAAGAAATACTTTTATGCTATGAGAAATAATGAGGTGGATAGTTTCAGAAAAAACAAGGAAACTTAAATGAACCAGTGCAAAGTAAAGTAAGCAAGAACCAGGAGAACATTGTACACAGTAACCTCAATGTCATATCAAGACAAAACTGTGCTTCTCTAATCAATACAGTGGTTCAAGAAGATTTCAAAGGACTCAAAAAGAAAAGTTATCTATATTCAAAGAAAGAACTGATCAACTCAGTGCTGATTAAGTTATACTTTTTTTACTTACATAATTTTCTTATATTTTTAAATGGCTAATAAGGAAATATATTTTGTTTAACTTCACATACATAAATAATATAATATTACTTGTATTCTAAATGAATCCAGTACTCCAGACAGTTTCTTACCAGGACAGAGTGGATTTAGACTACCATGTTCTTTTTTTTTTCTGAATGCCATTTCTCTCTTATTACAGCCCAAGGAAACACTTGATGGTAATTATGTTGTACTATTGACTCACACTGACCTTCAGGTAACTAAAATACCTAGGTTTTTTTCACCAGAATTTTTGTCCAGGACCATCTCCTTCATACCATTCTTGTTCAGTTAACTTTTTGGACACAACTGTAGGATTTTACATTAATTCATATTGGATTTTAATCTACCAGGCACAGTTCACATTCTAACTTGTCAAGACAACTTAGGATTCTTCCTCTGTCGAGTAACTTTAGCTATTCTTCCTAGTTTTGTCATCTGTATGTTTGATACATGATGCCATATTTGCATCCATCTACATGACTGATAAATGTGTGAGCAGCTCATGACCAAAGAGCATTCTCTCACTGGACAGCTCCTTCTAATAAATGATCACTGTGCGGGTTCAGTTATTTATTTATTTGGGAGGTGGGACTCTCTAGTACTTTTATTTGTTTATTTAAAAAACCTCATCTTCTGTCTTATTTTTTATTATTTGTTTTAGAATATTTTTCCATGGTTACCTGATTCATGTTCTTTCACTTCCCCCAAACCCACACACCCAAGTCTCCCCATAGCCAACACACAGTTCCACTGGGTTTTGCATGTATCATTGATCAATACCTATTTCCATATTATTGATACTAGGGTTATTGTTTAGAGTCAATATCCCCAATCATATCCCCATCAACCCATGTTATCAAGCAGTTGTTTTTCTTCTTTTTTTCTACTCCCACAGTTCTTTCTCTGGATGTGGATAGCATTCTTTCTCATAAGTCCCTCATAAGTCCCTCAGATCATTGCATTGCTGCTAGGAGAGAAGTCCATTACATTCAATTGTACCACAGTGTATCAGTCTCTGTGTACAATGTTCTTCTGGTTCTGCTCCCTTCACTCTGTATCAGTACCTGGAAGTTATTCCAGTTAACATGGAATTCCTCCAGTTCATTATTCCTTTGAGCACAATAGTATTCCATTACCATCAGATACCACAATTTGTTCAGCCATTCCCCAAATGAAGGACATTCCATCATTTTCCAATTTTTTGCCACAGGTTTCAGTTATAATAATAAAAATAATAATTAATTTATTATTTATAAACCACTTTCCATACATTATTTCATTTAATCCTCACGGCAACAATGTAAACTAGATACTTCACAAGGAAACAAGGCAAGAGAGGATAAGTTGTGACCACATAGTCACACTGTGATTGGTGGAGCTGGGACTGGAACTCAGATCTTCCTCATTCCAAATTCAAATTTATATCATTTAGTCAGTTTCCAAATTTGGCTAACTTTACTTTCACAAAAGTTTAATCTTTCCATCTTGTCCACAAGGAAAGAAATATACTAGCTAGAATTTATAGTACTGTAAAGATGGCCAAAGTTTTTACATATATAACAAATATAAACTTTTACAAATATAATCTCATTTGATCTGCACAACAACTCTGGGAGGTAGGCAATATTATTATTCTAATTTTATAGAAGAGGAAACTGAGGTAGATATAGATTATATGACTTGTTCAGAGAAATAAAGCCTGGGTTTGTCCCATGCTGTAGGTGAAATCAAGATGTATTTTATGTCTTGCATTTCCTAGATCTGCTTATCTAGAAATTTCTTTACAAAGGTAAAGGAGATTAGTCTGAAAAGTGATCTACTCATGATGAAGCCCTTTTGTCAATCAGAGACAGTCACATTTCCCTTTATATATGCTCAAAAACTATCTTTATAATGATAGAAATTAGAAGTTTGCCAGGATTTCAAATCAAACTTAAGAGATCCTGGTTTTAATATTTTCCTCTTCTTCCAAAAGAAACCCAAACAGTTATCTTTGTTTTTTAGACTGTGATCCCTGTTCTATAGTCCTAAAACTCCCTTTCTAGTTTCCACAATCTTTCAAAGTTTTTAATTCTTACAAAGTAGCAGCAGCTCAGCAATTCTACCTTTTAATTTTCATTTGTTTTTATTTGTTTTTGTTTTTCTAAATCCTAGAATATAGCCTTGGTCCAGGTTTGGTGACAGGAATTTATTGAGAAGACCAATTTGCTCTTGAAGCACCTACTCAAATATATATTTCACTTACACACTCTGATTAACTATTTTTGGACGTTATCTCACATTTCCAAAAATTGTTATTTTTACAATAAAAATGAAAAAAAAAGTTTGATTATTCTACCTTCTTTCTGTCATTTTATCAGTGTTCTAAACTATCCCCAAAGCATTAATTCTATCTCCTCTTTTATCTGCTGTTGGCCTTCATCATAATTATATAAGGTCCCTTTGTTATTCTTAACATTAGCAAATGACTTATTCTGAGTTTTTATAGGACCTTACTGAATATGTGCCTGAGTACCCATGTGTGTGTATGTGAATTCACTGGTGTTTAGTTACCTCTTCTTGTTTTCTTAGTATATTGTTGTTGAGTCATTTAAGTCAGGTCTGATTCTTATCCTATTTTGGTATTCTTTGACAAATATACTGGAATGGTTTGCCATTTCCTTTCTTTAAAGCCTTTCTCATATATATTAAATATTAAATGCTTCAGAAGTTTTCTGAACATCTAAACCTATCTCTTTAAGCAATTCCCCTTTTTCTTCCTTATTAAAATTGTTGCTGATTGTGTTGTCAAAATTCTCTTCTTGAAGGCGTCCTATCCCTTTTAGGGCTATTTCCCACGATAGAATTTTAGATGAAAGTATATTCCCTCTCCTTCCTGAGAATTTTTTGAAAACAGCTATTCTAAAATTGAGGTTGCATATCAGACCCTGCCCTCCCTATCTATCAAGAACTCTATGACTGAGTGATCACTTTCTGTCAAGGTTCCCATCAATTCTTCTTCAAAAAATATTTCCTCCTTATGGGTTATAGCTTCTTCTGCTTTTTGAAAAATGAAACTATCCTTAAAAGAAGACAAGAATTGATCAGTTTCTTAGCTTTTAGCAGAGAGCTCCAGCAAACTTATAAATGGTTGAAGTTTCCCATTACTAATAAAGTATGCTTTTATAAGCTGTTTCTGGACTTGTGTTCTGTTTTCTAAATTCATCATCTATTTCTTCCTCTTGCCCAGGTGGGTTTTAGTTAATTTCCACCAGTATTTCTCCCCTTGATGCTCTCTATCATGCTTCTTTACAATCTCACTCACAAATGTGACATGAGTATATATCTTCAGATGTTACCACACTCTAATATCTCTTTTGTTGAATCTTTTCCTTTGGAATAAGATATACTCTTCCATGAGATTGTTATGAGAAGAATTGGAAAGAGAGAAAATTTCAGAACTAGGAAGACCTGGTTTAAATCCCCAAATACAGTAACATGTACATAATACAAACAAAATCAAAGTGTCTTTTTGTGATAGATATCTGAGACCAAATATTTATTGCTCATTCTTGTGTGGTTTCTCTTCTTCTTCCTTTATTATAACTGATGCTACTCTTTGTTGACATACTGACATAGATCAACATTTTTATCTCTCTTCCTGCCTTTTCAATTTAAAGTCATCTTGGAATTCAAATCTTGACATATATAATTTGCTGACCCTCATTAAATGCAGTCCATCCTAGGAAAGAGATCATTAATCCTTTATTGTTGACCAAGACCCAGAAACCCAAATTATATATAAATATATCCAAAATATATTCTTAACTACTCATTCACATTTACAAATTGCTTTTTTTTCAAAACCCTGGGTTTGTTAGAATTCATTTTGGACAACACATTTTTCTTCTTGAAATTAGGTTCTCCATCTGTAAAATGGGGATACAAATATTTGAACTCTCTCACAGAATTTTATGAAGAAAGTATTTAAAATGATAAGATGATAAACTTGGAGTTGGAAGGGATATCAGGTACCATGGAATCCAACTCCCTCATTTTACAAATGAGGAAACTGAGATTGAGAATGCCAAGCTGATATGTCCAGGGTCACAAAGCTAATAATTGACAGAGGTAGGAATTTGAATGAGCATATTTTGGACTCCAAGAGTGAGAAGACTTCCCCAGGCAGAATGGACAGGTAAGAACAATTTATCCCAATAGTTGTGAAGATGACTAAACTGGTGTTTATAACTCATTCAGACATCAAAGAAGCCATGCTCATCCACTGCATTCCAGACCACTGCCTATTATGCTGATTTTTGTCTTGCCACCAGACTTTGATAACTCAGAAGAGAGATTGAGGCTAACAACTTTGTGCAACTCTGCTTCATGTAATATACCCAAGATGAGATATCACCCTCATGATGTAGTTGGTCCCCTTGTAAATCTAAGAACTAACAACAATAGCAACTAAAACAATCAATAATCAATTTCAATTTTTCAATATTCATTTTAACCAATAATAAATCAAGAAATCAATGACTAAAATAATCAACAAACATTTAGTGAGTATACTACATGCCAGGCACTGTGCTAAGTGCTGAGGATAGAAAACAAGGTAAAAGCAAGCACTACATGGAATTATGAAATATTAATATTGTTTGTATTAGAAATCTATTATGTAATTTTATCTTTATGAGATCCCTGTATGGTTTCTGGAAGTAGGGCATCCTAAGAAGACCATATTAGAGAAAGAGAGATCAATGTTGTTTGGGCAAGCCTCTACCTCAATTTTAAAAAGAAAGAAACTAGGGGCCAGAGGACACAATAGTTTGCCCAGTGTCATCCAGATAATACCTAGCAGAGCCAGAACTTGAACTAAAAAGTTTCCAAAAGACTATAGATTATATCTGTTTAAGTTAGTGATAAGCAAACTATGCAGATATGGCTCCCTGAAAAGTTCTATCTGGCCATGGGACATTATTCCTAATCTGACGAATACAATACAATGAAACTTCAAAAGAGTTGTCTTAGAAACAGACTGACAGATGAGCATTTCCTTTCCTTTGGCCCCCTCTTTTAAAAGTTTGCCCATCACTGGTTTAAGTGATTGTTGGAATAAATTCTGCTTGGGCAGGGGTTTCCTTGTGAAGTCAGTTAGTCACTAAACATTTATTAAGGGCTTTTGATGGACCAGGAGATTTGCTAAGCACTGCAGATGAAAGAAAGATAAAAACTAGTTCCTGTCCTTGAGGAGCTCACAGTCTAACAGGGGTGACAATTTATAAACAATTGTGTACAAACAGGAAATAATAGAGAGAAAGCATTCAAATTAAGAGGAACTGAGAAAACCTTGTAGACGGTTATATTAAAAAAAAAGACTTTAAGGAAGTCAGGAGGTAGAGATGAGGAGGGAAAGCATTCCAGAATTGGGGGACAGCCAGTAAAAATGCCTGGAATCAGGAGGTAGAATGTCTTGTTTGAGGAACAATAAGGAGTTGTCACTTAACTGTAGAGTACATGTTGGAGGGTTAGATGAAGATCCAAGGGGTCAGATTATAAAGGACTTTGAATGCTAAACAAATAATATTACATTTGACCCAAGAAATTTAGTTTCCTCATCTGGAAAAAGAGGCCAATGCCTGGAAGTACCTCATAGAAGTGCTGTGAAAATCAGATGAGATAACAGGTAAAATTCTTTGTAAAACTTAAGAGAACTATATAAATATCATTTATTATATTCATTTATTAATATTATTCTTTGATCTCTATCTGAAAATGATCTCTCTCTAATATGACTGATATAAATTCGTACGGGCCTTGTGTCCACCTCATTTTATTATTCTAACAATTTATCTCCCCTACTATACTGTAAGCAACTTGACAGTCCTACATTTAGTTTATTTTTATATTTTCTCCATTGTAAAGTATATTGAATGGAATAGACTTAGATAGTCCAAAAGTAGAAAGGGCCCTGGAACACAGAATATGACAAGAAAAAGAGATCTAAGACACAGAATCCATGAAGCATGAAATGGAAGAGACCATAAAGTTCACCTCATCTAACCCATTCATTTGATTCAAGTCAATAAGTCAAGTAAACCAACATTTATTAAGCACATATTAATATGGGACAGGTAGTGCTAACCAATGGGGATATAAAGTAAGGACAAAACAGTTCCTCCCCATGAGGACCTTACAATCTAGTAGGGTGAGACAATAGGGAATCCATGTGGTTTTTAATAAATGTTCATTGAATCAATGGATAAATGAGAGTCAGAGAGGGGCCAAAGTGGAGACTTTAAATTAAACAAAAATAGGAGATAAGTTGGGAGCTAAATTATGGAAAACCTGGAAAATCAAGGTGAATACACTGGACTGTTCCCTCAGGATAATAAAGAGCCAATCCACCATAGAAGGTTTTGATCACTAAAATTGTAGTAAAAGAAGTCAACATAGAAAGATAGCATGACATAATGAGTGGGAATTAAGCTGGTATCAGAGCCAGTATAGAGCTGAAGTAAAGGTCCATCTCAGACTCTGTCATATGTTAATTGTGTGACTAGACAACTGTTGGTGCCCTGGAAACTCAATAAGACTCCAAATTGAAGAACTGTTGCCATTCTGAAATGGTAAACTTTTTTTTTTTCCACTTTGAGGTCCCTATCCTAATGAAGTCCTAAGTCTGAGCTAGTAAAACGAAATAGTACATAGTGTGATTGAATGATGGGCTTTCATTACTGGTAATCAGGAGAACTGAGTTCCAATCATAGCTCTTTAATAACTACTAATTTTATGAGTTACTTTGGGCATATCAGTTATGGGGCTTTTTTTGTTTGTTTTTCCTGGATCATTTTCCAGATCCATAAAATGATGGGGAAGGATTAGGTGATATCAAAGACCCCTTCTAGCAGTAGCATTCCAGGAATCTCCTCTGTGCCTTAAACCAACCCTATGAAGTTGTGAAGATCGGCATTATTATTCCCATTTTACAGATGAGATCATTGAGGTTCGAATTGTTGAGATGATTCATTCTCAGCAGCACATATAGTAATATTCTTTTTGACTCCAGACCGAATATGCTCTCCACTATTCCTATGCTACATTAGTGGTCATGATGAAGAGGAGGAGGATGGTAAGCAATGCAGAGCCATTCTTTTCCCCAAGAAGAAAGACAGAAATGGCAATTGCTACAGCTTGAAATTGGAACACTCATAAACTTTGGCTCTTGAATACCTTGTGAGATGTCTGCCCGATTGATCTTGCTCTGCTTATATTGGAAGCAGAGTTCCCTCTCTCAGAACTGTATTGATTGGGGTTTTATGGCATTTCACACCCTAGCCCAGAGTGGAGTTTTTCTAATGCATGATTGCATAAATAAATTACTGATCCTGAGCCTGGAATATGTCTGATACATCTGTAGCAATGCACAGACATTATTGAAGCCTGCCTGCCGCAAATAAACCACTGACACTTTATTCCACCCATAATCGGGCCAAAGGAGAAGCAGATGGCAATCGATTTTGAATGTCCGCATATTATGATGACAGGGAAGTGAGATGTTATATTGACTCTGTGACAGCTCATGAAAACTGAGGCAAGGAGTCAAGAGCCAATGCTTGGAGCCCAGATGGATGATAGGTTGCCCATCCTATTGGAATGGGGCTTTTCAAATCTCCAATTCTTCGTTGCTAGCCAGATATTATTCAGACCTAATATCTTGAAGGGAAAGACCCACGTTTATAATTTTCCCCTTAGATGTACAGATTCACTGAAAGGCAAAGCTAAAAGGGACCACAGAGACCAGAAAGTCCACATCCATCATTTTGTGGGCAGGGAAAGTTAAGTCCAGTAATGTCAATGGGCTTGTCCAAGGTATCATAACAATTTAGTGACAGAGATATGGCCAGAACCTTAGTACCCAAATTTGACTAAATTTATGAATCTCCTGAATTACCTGGGTAATTGTGACTGTTTAGAACTGCCCATGAAGGAGAGTGAGATCTATTTTCCTCAGTCAAAACCAATTTCATTGCAATATGGCAAGAGTGTGCCTGTTCAACTCCGCCTCTCCACATCATAAAATCCTATTTTCTCAGAATTGGAAGGGACTTCAGAGAGTATTGTGGTATGGTGGATAGGAGGATAAACTGAAAGTCTATGCCAGTAGGAAGGCATAGAAATGATAGATGGGGTATCCTGTAAGTGAAACATCCACTAGGCTAGTATGGAGGCACACAGAGTGTGTATTAAGGGAATAATGTTTAAGAAGATTGGGGAAATTGGGAGAAACCAGGTGGTACACATATAGAAGTTGCTAACAGTATAAATTTGCATTAAGTCATAGAGAACCATTGAAGTTTAATGAGTTGGAGAGTGACATGATGAGACTTTTAATTTAGGAAAATCATATTGTCAGTCGTGTGAATAATGAATTGGAGAGGAGAGAGACTTTGGGTGAGGACACAAAAAAGAGGCTGTTTCAGTAATTCAGGTAAGAGTTGATCAAATTCTGAATGAAATTGGTAGTTGTGTGATGAGGTTATGGGCTGGGAGGAAGAGTATATATGAGAGATTTTTTTTTGGAGATAGAAATGAGATGTGACTGCTGACATTGTATATATGGATTAAGATTGAACTGAGGATGACACAAAAGTCAGAAAATAACAAAGTTATTTGTGATTGAATAAAGAGATTAAGATGTAAACTCATCTTTAGGTTCACTGAAAACATCTTTAGTACATCTCAGGAGCACACAGGACAGCATGAAAGCTATGTACTTGTTCTTGTTCTCATTTGATTATGGTTTTCTCTGTTAGGTCTCTAAACTACATGGAAAGAAAAGCTTTCAAAATATAGAGACCTATATTTTCCTACAGCTAGGAAGACCTGAGTTCAAATACTGCCTTAGATATTTACTAGATGTGAACATGAGAAGTCACTTAACCTCTGTTTGCCTTTTCAATTATGTAGAATGGGGAGGATAATAGCACCTGCCTCCCAGTGTTGTTGTAAGTATAAAATGAGGTGATATTTGTGTTTTGCAAATCTTAAACCTATTATTATGTACTAATAAGTGATATTATTAGTAGTAGTATTTGTATTACAGTCATCAACTTCTATATCATCACCAGAGCCAACATGGGGTATTTTCAACCTCACTCCTACTTATGTATTCCAAATGGCAATAACTATTTTAAATTTTTTTTATCCTTTCATGTATGAGTGGATCAGACAGTCACTTAAATTCCTTTCAACTCTTAAAGTTATGAGTTTGACATGACTATCATCAGATCTATAATAGAGAGGGAACCTACAAAAGTTTAACATGTAAAAAATGCTAAGGACCTTCGTGTGAGAAGTTTCATAAGAGATCCTAACTTCAGGCAACCAAAGGCACTAGACAATTTGTTCTTCCATTTAAAAACATTATCTATTTGGGGTCTGTAAATAGACTTTATCCAATTGGCAAAAGAGTCCATGATGCAGAAAAGGTTAAGAACCCATGCTCCACTCCAGTGTTGGAGAATCTATGTTATCCATGCCAGAGAGAAATGCTCCCTTACTCCTCTCAATGCACATCTGAGGACATTTCTCACATGATCTTCCCTTTGCCCAGCAGCCCAAAGGGAGCCCTTTCTCCCTCCCCTGTCTGGGGTAAGGTGAGGGTCTCATATGTGGTGTGAGTGTTGAAGTTTGGGCACTTGGTCTCTAAAAGGTTCACCAACACAGCTCTAGTACTTCCATTATTCCCAGCTTTCCAGTCCATGATTCCTTTTGGAGTTCATTTTTCTCTCCTAAGAAACATCCCAATAGCTAATCATTCTAGACAAGGCACTGTCCTCCCAATCTTGAAGGCCTTGATCTCTTGCCTTTCCACTACTCTCTCCCTGCCAATCCTTATCCCTGGATCACCTCACCGTATGTTTCTCTATTCCTACTCCCAGCCCACTAAATACTGTTAAAGAAAATCTCAAACTCATGCCAACTGTGTCCACTACAAATTCATATTATCTATTTAATCATACCTTCAGTGCTGCATGAAAAAATCTATTCTTCCTTTCTGATTGACTCTCTATCACATTGCTTACTTTGATTCTTCCAAATGGGCCTCAGCCCTTGAAACTTCATCCCAATTCTGTGGGCTACTAGTCTCATTTCTTGCTTAATGGAGAAATTTGAAGTCATCTTTTGTGAGCTCCTTAAGCATTCTATGTTTACCTCTCCAAATCCCTCATCTATCTCTTTATCCCCAAGCACAAGGCTCAACCTAGAATGTCTCTCCAATTTCTCTCTCTCTCTCTCTCTCTCTCTCTCTCTCTCTCTCTCTCTCTCTCTCTCTCTTTTCGTGTGTGTGTGTCTGTCTCTCTCTTTCTTACTCACTCTTGCTCTTTTGCTCATTCTCCTCACCCTCTCATTCCTACTCTTTATCTTTCTTTCATATCTGTATCCATGAATATAATTATCATCTCCATGCTGATGATACTGTGATTTATAAGTCCTTTCCTTATTTCTCTATTAAACTCTATTCCCACATCTTCAAGTGAATGATATCTGTACCATTAGCAACTGAAATTCAAAATGTTCAAAATCACACTCAGCACTTTCCTGAAAAATCCACCGTTTTCTTCAATATCCCTAGTATTTTTTTTTAAAAACTAACCTTCCATCTTAGAATCAATTATGTACATGGTTCTAAGGCAGAAGAGTGGCAAGGGCTAAGGAATAAGGGTTAAGTTATTTGCCCAGGGTCACACAGCTAGGAAGTGTATGAGGTCAGATTTGAACCCTGGACCTCCTATCTTTAGGCCTGGCTCTTGATCCACTGAGCCACCACCCCCATCCCTTATATTTTGAATGGCACTAGCATCTTTCTAGTAACTCAGTTTCAAACCAAGGAATCATTTTCAGCTAATCTTTCATTCCTATATCTAATTGGTGGTCAATATTTGTTGATTCTAACTTTGCAATATCTTTAATTCTTTTCATTCATGTTGTCACTCTAGCTTATACCTTCATTTTATTATCTCTTTCCTGAACTATCATAATGGCCTTTATATGATCTCCCTCCTCCAGCCTCTTTTCTCTCCCATCCTTCATACAGGGGCAAGATTATCCTTCTATGGCAAAATTTTGCCAATGTCATTCCTTGACTGAAATTCATCTATTCCCACTCATTCCCTCTAGAATAAGATAGAGATGCTTTTAATAACAGTCAAGACTCTCTAAATCTTCCCCCACCTACATTTCCAACTCTGTATCCCAATAATCCTTCTAATAGTCTATAATAATCTTCTTTAGGCTCTGTCAGAGGCAAAGATGAAGGTGAGATGGGACCAGGCCCCTTATAACCCAAGCTCTGCAGTGACTTGGTCTATATTCCCAGATTTCCACTCTCTTTTCTCTCCCACCCACAGCAGTGATCCAACTGCAGAATACAAGCAGAAAGGATGGAATACCAATAAATAGGGTCATATTGACCTACACCCAGGAAATTTCCCCGCGGAGAGGAACTCCAATGTGTAGAGCAGTCTGAAACCCAGGCGTGTTGTCCAAATGCCAAACACTTATTAATGGAGATGAACTCTGACCCATGAAGTTATTATCCTCACCTCCCAGAATAGTGTTTGTTCAGGACATAATTGCTTGGGCCCTACCTCACCAATCCCATCATTAATTGCTTCTGGGACACTCATGGAGCTGCTTAATTATTTCCACCCTGTAGCATCTTGAGAGAGCATGAGGCAGAAGAGAGGCACTGCACACCTGCATTCAGAGCTAGGTCGCAGATGGCCCACCAGCCTGGGTAAATTCCCCCAGTGTCTAGCAGGGTCAGTTATATGCCTAGGACAGATAGGGTATCGCCCGCGAGGTGTGCTCAGAAGAGTATCTCAAAGCTATGCTTGGTCCGAAATATTCCCTTCTTACTCCAGAGTTTTCTTTCCTCTGTGACAAGAAATCTTTATAGTTCTTCTGTTACCTGATTGTTGGCTTAGATCAGAGGTCTCAAACAACAGGAGGCCTATAGGTCAAGTGACAACATTCCCCATTGGCCCAAACCAGATTAAAATGCAATTGGGAAATATTTAACAAAATGAATGAAAACCCAATAGAACAAAGATAATGTTAATATTAGTTTTCTTTTGATATGCAGCCCCCCTGGGATCCTTATGTATGCCTTAATTTGAGTACCATACAATTGGGTGGCAAAGGAGGAAACTCTTATCTCCAGAAGGGTTTTTTGAAAGTACAGATATGTCTCCTTTAAGGAAGGTTACTTAGCATTATGTAGTTCTGGCCATGCCACTCTCCACTCAGAATTCTTCAGTAATGCCCTATAGCCTTTCAACTCAAGTTAAGACCCCTTAATCTGTCAAAAGCTATTCAGAATCTGTATCCACCCATCCCTTCTGCCTTTTTCTTATATTCCATATTGTATGATTCTCTGCCCCTTGAACATGCCCTGAATTTTTTGACCCCTTTTTTTTTTTCCCAAAGTGCCATTTATTCCTAGAATATTGTCTGGCTTTGTCTACTGAATAATCAATCATCATTCAAACACAATTCAAATGCTGCCTCTTCCTGGAAACTCTCTTTGATTTTTTTGTTGTTGTTTAGTCACTTTAGTCTTGTCTGACCCTTTGTGACTCCTCTGGAGGTTTTCTTGGCAAAAATACTAGAGTGGTTTGCCATTTTCTTATCCAGCTCATTTTACAAATGATGAAACTGAGGCAAGCAGAGAGAAACGACTTATCTAGAGTCACACAGTTAGTAATTGTCTGAGATGGAATTTGAACTTAAGAAGATGAGTCTCCCTCATTCCAGGTCCAACGCTGTATCCATCACACCATCTACATGCCCCTCCTTGATCCTACTATGGGATGACTCTCCACTCCATCACTGAGACAGCACACAACTCTCTGATAAACATTTATATTATAGTTACCTATGCTTGTGTCTTCTATCTCTAATGGTCTGTATAATCTCGAAGTCAGAGACTGTATCTTATCTAAAATGAATGTCCTCCATTGATCTAACAAAGGTCAATACTGTTTTGTTGATTTTTTTCATCATTGAATCCCTAAACCCTAACATAGGATTTCATATATTGAAGGTGTTTCATAAATGTTTGTTATATAAAACTGAAAAATAATAATTTAATAATCCTATAATCCTTTGCTGTTGAGAATTATTTTGCACAGAACCGTCAGTGTGGAAGCTAGTCCAAGCATCATTATTCTCATTTTACAAACCAGGAAACCGAGACTCAAGAAAAGTGAAGCTTTCCCAGTGTCACATCCTACAATAGTAAAAAAAATAAGCTTCTAGATCACCAGACTAATGTACTTTCCACTCTACTGAACTGTTTTAAAGGCAAGACCTAGAATTCTAGGTTAAGGATTTTGGACTTTACCCTGAAATCCAAGAGAAACCAGGGAAGTTTACTGAGCAAAGTAGTCATTTCATTTGAGTTATTATTCACATTTGAATGGACTGGAACATGAGGTTGTCAAATGTGTGTCTTTCATGGTGGGAGGGGGACAATAGGCAGCAAGACAAAGGATCGCATGGGACTGGTAGAATGGGAAGATATCGACTTCTCAGGGTGGATCCTGAAGGTTTAGGTCACTACTCTAATAAGGTCAGATGAATAGAAAGGTTAAATCAATGAGGACAAACTTCATCTACCTAATTTTTTTTTTCTAAGAACAGACTTTTCTTGCCAAGTTGAACAGGAAGAATCATGGAGTGTCATCTGAAAAGGACCTTAGAGGATCTCTTCCAATTTCTCATTTCATGGTGGATTTTCCCCAAAGTTTGTCTGACAGGAAGCCATCTAGCATCTGCTTAAGTATACCCAGTCATGGGAAGTTCACCACCTCATCAGATTCTTTTTGTTGGTGTTGTTTCAGTCATTTCAGTTGTGTCTGACTCTTCATGACCCCATTTGGGGTTTTCTTGGCAAAGATACTGGAATGGTTTGCCATTTCTCCCTCCAGATCATTTTATGGATGAGGAAACTCAGGCAAACAGGGTCAAGTGACTTGCCTAGTGTCAGAGAGATAGTGAATGTCTGAGGCCAGATTTGAACTCAGCAAAAAGAGTTTTCCTGACTTACGGCCTGGAAGGCTATCCACTTTGCCAACTAGCAGCACCCTTATCAAGTTTGCCACCTCCATTATTCAACAACTGTGAGTGTTAGAAAATTATTTCAACACAGAAGCCCTTGGGGGAAACAAAAGCAAGTAGTTTCCCTGAAGAGGACAAACGTTTTGGCATCAATCAGTAACACATCTCTCTTAAGTTAATAATAAATGAATCTCCATTGTTTATTTTGCTGATACAGGCATATAACATGTAGGTTCAGTGCAAAAAATATTACAACCACAAGTAATAGTGTGATTGACAGCTCAGCGGGAAAATCTACCCAGAAGGTCACTACGGCGTCTTGTGGGAGACTTTGCTGACGGAGCACTATGGCTGTATGACATTAGGAATCAGGTCTCATTACAGAACTACAAAGTTGGGGCCATGGCCAGCTTAAAACAGGCCGTCACCGGTTTAAACAAATCTACAATATTAGCACAATTTGGATGAAAGAGTCATACGCTGGGAAGCAAGAAACCAAGGTTTATGTTGTATTCTGTCCCTGACTTGCCATCTGATCTGATCTAATTCATAGAGGTAAAGTGGTAACTCAAAAAAAAAAAAAAAAAGAAAAGAAAAAAGAAAAACAAAAGAAAATGAAGGGAGAGTAAGGGAGGTTTTGACCTAGAAGATCTCTAAGATGACTTTTGGCTCTAAACTTTTCATGGTCTATCATCTTCTGTTCTAATGTTCCTTCCATACTTGATATTCTTTGTTCTTCTTTCTTTATCCTAGCATGCCTTATCCTAATGTCCCCTCTAGGATATAACATCCTATGTTTTTATGCTGAAGTCCCTTAGAGTTCTAACTTTCTTGACTTCCTGTTCTAAACTTCCTGCTAGTTCTAACATTTTAGATTTTAAATTTTAAAATTCATGAATTAAAATAATAAGCGTTTGTTAAGTGACTGTTGTTGTTCATTCATGCCTGATTCTTCATGACTTCTTTTGGGGTTTTCTTGGCAAAGGTACTGGTGTGGGTTACCATTTCCTTCTTCAACTCATTTGACAGTTGAGGAAACTGAAGCAAACAAGTATAAGTGACCTACCCAGGGTCATATAGCTAGTGTCTGAGGTCAGATTTAAACTCGGGTCTTTCTGACTCTGGGGTTAGAGCTCTATCCCTTGTACCCTCTAGCTACCCCATTAAGTGAGTACTTAATACTTGGTACCTACCAAGCATTATGCAAGGTACTAATGATACAAAGCCCAAAATTTCCCCTCTCTAGGAAATTAAGTTCTATCAGGGGGATTCAATCTGAATATAAAAATAAATCTCAAAAAATATACAAAATAATTTCAGAGATAATGAATTAGCAAGGAACAATAAGGATAGGCTTTTTATAGGAAGTAGTGCTAGAGATGAACTTTGAAGGAAACGTTGAAGGCATTTTTATGAGACAAGAGGCCAAGAAGGAGGCATTATAGGTAGAAAGGACTGATTGTAAAAAGTTACAAGCTACATGTTTCAGTAGATGGAATTGTTGACCTCAGATACTTACTAGCCCTGTGACCCTGGACAAGTCACTTTGGTTCATTATACTCATTTGCAATTAATAACATCCCCCAGGATTGCTGTCAGGATCAAATATGATTATAATTCTAAAGCACTTAGTTTAACACAGTGCCTAGCACATGTTATTTTTAATTATTAATTTTAGTTTTGTCTGGCTCTTTGTGACCCTTTTTGTGGTCTTCATGGAGGAGACACTGGAGTAGTTTGCCATTTCTTTCTCTATCTCACTTTACAGATGAGGAAAGTGAGGCAAATTTAGGTTTAAACGACTTGCCCAAGATCATACAACTCGTAAGTGTCTGAGGTAGTGTTTGAACTCTGGTTTTCCTGGCTCCAGGCTGGGCACTCTGTCCACTGTGCCACTTAGCTGCCCACCTGGCACATAGTAAAGACTAGACTATGAAAATGGCAGATTTTATTATTAGGGGACGCGCAAAAGAATGTCATCTATAGAGACAAGCAGCAAGTCCAGATATAGTGAGTAGAGAGAATGTCTGGAAGGACTGAGGTAGATTCAATCAGTCAGTCAACTAGCATTTATTAAGTGTCTACTGTGTGTGTCAGACACTGTGCTAGGTACTGAGGATAGATAGAAAAGGCAAAAATCGGTCCCCACTCTCAAAGTCTAGAGGGAATGACAACTTATAAACAACCTTCTATAAACTCTCTGCAAATAAATTATCTCCAGGATAAACAGGGAGTAATTGTCAGAGGGAAGGCACTAGACTTAAGTGGAATCAGAAAATTCTCTACAAGGTAGGATTTCAAGGGAGCCTGGAAAAAAGAAAAAGACAAGAAAGACAAGAGATGGAGGTGAGGAGGGAAAACATCGAGGACGAACCACTGAAAATGCCCAGAGTCGAGAGATGGATTTTAAAAGGTTTTAAAAGTCAAGGCTGATCAACCATAAATGATAACCATTATCACCAAGGCAAGAATTCAGGACATCTCCAAAGGATTCATGACAAAAAAAGCCTTTCTATCCACCACCATAGAAGGAACAGATAGAAAGACTGGATGCAGATTGAAGCATACCATCCTTTATTTTATTTCTTCCACAAAGTTTTCTCTCATGGAAACAATATGCTTGTTTTGCAGCATGATGAACATGGAAAGGTTTATGTTATGAAAACACATGTACAGCCTATGTCATATCACCTGCCTTCTTGGGGAAGGGCGAGAAGGAAGGAGAGAACATGGTTCAGAAAATATCAGAAAATCATTCAATGTTTTAATCTGGAAGAAAAAAGAAATAAAAGTCAAGGTGAGGAGTTTTTATGTCATCATAGAAGTGAGAGGAAAGTGCTGGTTCTTCCCAGCTCTGACATCCTACAATGTTTATTCCTGAGTCCTTTTCACCTTTTCATTCTATTTCAAGATTTCTCTTGTGCCAATTGTCTGTGTGTGCTCTAAGGAACCTCCCATACCCCTGTGTCTAATGGGTCACATGTATATAGTTAGTCACAGTTAGGAAGCTCTGTATATACATTAGCTCTTTCATCCTCACAATAATATAGTTAAGATAAGTAGCCCAAGTGTTATCCTGATTTGACAGGAACTGGGGCCCAGGGAGACCAGGTGATTTTCCCCATGGTTACACAGTGGGTCAGTCATAGAGAATTCAGGGTTGCCAAGTTCTACGTCCCTCACTCTTAACCACTCTTCCAAGCTGTTTCTTTGAAAAAGATCCTCACCTCTCTCACCTGCTATGTAAATTCTGGGTAATTTCAAATCTAATCAGTGGTTTCCATGCTGGAGAGCCTTTAAAGGGAAAGAGCATTAGGATCATAGGCTGGACCTCCCCTGCTTCTCCTGGCATCAAAAGACATCTTTTTTTCCCAGATCATAGCTAGCTGCCATCAATTAGACCACAACCTCAGAATCAATTGCATTTTCTAAAAGGCTAACTTACTAGCAGGAGTGTCGTGCCTCACACAGGATGCCCTCCTGGCATCCATCCCAAAGAAGCTCTGTTTTTATTTTTGTATTAGTTTTTTTTATTCCAGGAAGAAAAAAATGGACTACCCCTAATATATCTTCCTCTAATCTGCAAAGTTGCCCCCTTCATGGGTCTCCCTCCTTTCTACCCTTGTTCTATAATCTCCCTTCCTCTACACTCTCTCTCTCTCTCTCTCTCTCTCTCTCTCTCTCTCTCTCTCTCTCTCTCTCTCTCTCTCTCATAGAATTGCCCAGGATCACACAGCTAATATGAGACAAAGTCCCTCCAACTCATGTCTTCTGACTCTTAAACCAATGAGCTTTTTCCTAAATAATAATAATAATAATAATAATAATAATAATACATAGACAGGCTCAGTTAGTAGAGCGCTTGCCTGGGAATCAATAAGTGTATGGGAATCAATGAGTGCATATCTGGCCTGAGATGCTTATTAACTGTGTGACTTTAAGATCAACCTCTCTTTGTTAAGTAGTTGTCATTTCACCTCTTTTTGCCTCAGTCTTTTCACCTGTACACTGGGAATAATAAGAGTATACCTGCTTCTCGGAGTAGTTTGGGGATAAAATGAGATAACATGTATAAAGCACCTTGAAAATCTTTAAGCTCTATCTGTATTAAGGCTATTTTGTTGTTGTTGTAGTCATCATCGTTGTCCTTACTGCTTTTACAACTCTGGGCCCCTATTTATGTTTATCAACTATCCTAATCGTTGTCTGAGCCCCTAATGAGGCTATTTCCATTGTCACTCATGCAACGGACAAACAAATATAAAAAGAAGACATTTAATTAAGACAGAATGGGGAGCTTAATAACCAAAAAAGGAAATCAGGTAATAAACTTTCTCTAGACCTGTATATAAATGGATGTCATCTCCCATACGTATCCCCAAACTTTTTAAATATCATAAAATCATCTAGAAACATCAACACTTTCAAATAGTTCATATCATCAACAACCTTTTTCCATGAGCCATTGAAAATTGGCAGTGGGCCCAGAAATACCTTAGAGGCATACATTCAAGTTGGTAGAACCTTGCTGGAGTGATGAAGGCTGTCTTTTTCTTATCTTTTTTAAATCTTTCTTTTCCTTTTGGAGAATCTGATTACAACAAGACTGAAAATCCAGATAACAAGAGAATTTTAATCATGTAGCAGGGTAGTTTGACCCTCCTTATATCACTTTTTTCAAAGACTGGTCATCAATATCTCTGTAGGTTTTTCCATTCTTAAATTGGAGGCAGCAAGATTGCCCAGTGGATAGAGCACTGGGCCCAGAGTGAAGAAGACCTTAGTTTAAATCCGGCCTTCAGACACTTACTACCTATGTCATGACCCTAGGCAAGTCAAAATTAAGTTCTATTTGCCTTAATCCACTAAAGAAGAAGATAACAAGCCAGTCCAGTATCTTCATCCAAAAGAAGAAGAAGAAAAAAAAACAATATTGATAGTATTGACATTCTATGGTTCCTGGATTACAAAGAGTTGGAGGAGCCTGAATAACTGAACAACAAAAATTCTCAGATTGTTTATCTTCTCCATAGAAACTGCCCCTTTGATTCCCACCCTCTCTAGTAACTTTTCCAAAAGGAAAGACCACAAAATCAGAAGATTTTTTCTTTTATTGGAGACTATTCCTAAACTGAACCTATATCAAATATCTTTGTACAATTTCTCCACCTGCCAAACTGTCTGTCTGGCTTTTGCAAGCAACCAGGTACTGAAATTTCAGGGTCCTGAATTTCTGAGATCATAATAAGCCCAAAAGCTGATAACTTGAAACTATCTATTAGTTTTTAAATTTCCTCTATATCTATGCCCTGCCTCTCCTCATTAATCCAGTGGCATGTCCTCTCCCTGTCTCAAACACACCTTAATCTAGTTTGTAGAGATATTCCTTTAGAAAGATCATACCTAAATCTGGTCTCAGACACTTCCCAGCTGTGTGACCCTGGGCAAGTCACTTGACCCCCACTGCCTAGCCCTTACCACTCTTCTGCCTTGGAACCAATACACAGTATTGATTTCAAGATGGAAGAAAAGGGTTTTTAAAAAAAGAAAAATCATGCCTGCATTTCTTAGAACAGTATTGGAGCATTGGTAGGCTTATACTGATACTCTGTGTGCCCTCCCTACTTATTTCTTGCCATAGAATCAATGATTTTTAAGGAAGTTGTAATGATCACTGGTTGCCATTGGTTCATAGGGTATGAGAGATAGGATCCTCCCAGGCAGTAGCCTTTTGCATCATCTTCATATTATCCTGCTAATGAAGAATTTTCATGAAGATGTTGCATGTGATTATTAATTCTTGGTCATTGATATCATATTTAATAACAATTCACAAATAAGCTCATCAACAGTTGACCCACTGGGGATATTGGGGTGCCCCACAACTTCAAGAAGTTCACATGAAGATACTGTTTCTTCTTCCTTCTGGAATACCATAGCCAATACTTGACATCCTTAGTTAATATTTAACATCTCCCTCTTCCACAATAGCAAGTATTCATAGCATATAAACTTTTAATTATCAACATGATGATTTCAGTCAACAAGGAGACCCAAATCAATATTTCTCCATAAGGGTCAAGTTGTAATTGAATGGCTATGATGATTATTCAGCCTAGGACTCCAGTAAGTGATGTGTATCACTTTAATGCCACTTTAATGTACACAATTATACAGTACAACTCAACACAGTTGTACAATGCCACTTCAGAAATAAACAAAAAAATATTCAGTGACACTTTGACACACAATAGTATAATGGTTACTCGATTCAGTTTGTCTGGGTATAATAGAGTTGCTTTGGAAAACACTGCTGTCAATTTACAGCCTAGGGATAGAGTGGGAGGGAAAGGGGGAAAGGAGAGAAGGGGAGAAAGAGGAGAGAGAGAGAGAGAGAGAGAGAGAGAGAGACAGAGAGAGACAGAGAGACAGAGACAGAGACAGAGACAGAGACAGAGACAGAGACAGAGAGACAGAGAAAAAGAGATCTTCATTATGCATCATTGCCTCTCACAATTCACAGTTAATTTCAAGGATCAATTGAAATGCTATCTTCTCATTGATGCCTCTTCCTTATCCCCTTTGCCCAGCTCCTAGTGCTTTCCCTAGTCCATCATTTAGTTTCTCTTTTGCAAATACCTATACCTGTATGTATTTTTTAACTTGTCTTGTTTTTAAGTTCCTTGAAGGCAAGGGATGTTTCTCTTGTGTCTTCCTATTTTCATTACATAGCATAACTACTGGAGAACGAAATCATAAACCATTCCAGTATCTTTGCCAAGAAAACCCCACGGACAGTATGATCCTTCGGGTCACAAGAAATTGAACAAAACTGATCACCTGAGAAAAACAGCAACATCATAATGCCTAGCACATAATGAGCTCTTAATAAATCGTTGCTTGATTAATTGATTGCCAAGGCTTGCTGTCATCCTACTCTTTCCTCAAGTACAAAAGTTTGAAGCTATAATCCATGTCTGAAATGCCTTTGTCTTCACTACTGTTGCCCTCATAGCCTGTGCCAATTTATCCTTTCCTTTAGTTCCCAGGTAACATCTACTAGTTCTATGACACCTTCTCTAATAAACTCAGGAAGATAAGTGATCTTCCATAGTATATGACAAAAGTATGTCCTCTGCACTAATCACATTGAAACATGCATTCTAGTGAGCTGGTACAGGCCTTATCCCAGTTACTGGACCACAACTCTCTAGAATAAGGACTGCGTTATTTTTCATTTTTATATTCTTCATACTAAGCATGAAAATAATAAACAGAACCTAAGTAAATGCTTTCCTGAATTAGAAATTTGAGAAGATAAATAATGGGTTCATATGTTTTGGAGCAATCAGGGACATTAAAGTTCATAGAAGTAAGGCCCCAAATTTTTCTAAGGAGGAAATTTAGGCTTAAGAAGGGAAGAGGCCTCACCAAAAAACAAAACAAAGCACAGAGGTAAGATCTAGCATTTAACCAAATCTTCTGACTTTCCATACAGTGCTTTCTGCAGTGTGCAACTCAAAGAGGTTTAAAAAAAGGAAAAAGAATAGAAAAAGAAAGAAAATCACTCATTCATTCAATAAATTGCTGTTCCCTACTGTGTGCAGAGCCCTATGCTGTGTCCACTAGAGAAGCAAAAATCTTCCCTTCAAGGAGCTTACAATTTATTAAATAACGTCATCTGACCACTGCCTGTTAAAATAAGTTTACCCCTGATCCCTCTGACGATGGCCAGACCATTCTCTGGAATTATGTGTACCCTTGACACAGGGGACACTTGTTTCCCTTTCTTTTCCTTATCCCAAAGATTTCTAACACTTTTACTATAGTTCCTGACATAAACAACAATTCCCATAGACCAAAAAAGGAGTAAGTAATCACATGTTATTTATTTTCAAGTGCTGCCAATATAGGAGTGAGATGCCTTAGAGACAACTCAAAGTTATTAGTCACACTGTATAGAAATAGACCTGAAGACTAATTCAAGTGGAAGGAAGTAGCAGAGGCAACATCCAAGAGGGTGGAGTGTTTTTCACTTCCCTGGAAGCTGTTCAAACCCCTTAACATCTCCTCTCTGTCCAGTGAAAATTATCAGGCTTCCCAGAGAGCAAATGATTAAGGGTTCCAAGTAAGAATCAAGACTTATACAGGTGTGCTTAGGATTTTAAATGATATGACGGAAAAAAGCCTTGGACTTTTTATAGAGTCAGACTATATACTCCCGCCATCCTGGATTCCTTAATTTGAGAGAAAGACTCATCTCCTGCCCTCAGGGAGACCTCAATCTGAGGTGAGAAGACACTCAACTCTTTGTCTGCTTTGGTCCCACAGCATTTCCCAAATCCTGCTAATCTGCTGTCATAAATTTATGAATTGCCTGAGCAGGAAAGGACCCTAGAGACCATCTAGTCCACCCGACCCTCTTACCTCATGTCCTACCGACTTCTTTCTTTCCTCTGCCACAGAGAGCCAGACCTGTTAAAATATCCTGATCATTGTCACACCTGCCAAGATGTACCTTTAGGGAAAACTTCTACCCTGACTGCTCTCTCTTTTTCTCTCTCTCTCTGATGAGAGCAAGGAGCTAGAGATAGCATCATCCTTCCCTTGAGTAACCTTGGGTCAGCATAGAGCAAGCCCAGTGAGCGCTCAAGTGGTTGCCACATTGTTCAGTAATGTGCCACCACACAGATGGGGTTACACTTTAATAAGATGGAAAGCCCCAGTACAGAGCGGCATCATCCCTGCTGATTTACAAGGTTGAAAAGAGAGAGAGTGTTTGATGAGACGGTGACCTCATCTCCAGTTCAATTCTCTTGCACCAGCTTTTCAAGCCCCTACAATGGGCCCTCCAGAACAAATTTACAGAAATATCATCAGGCATGTCTGAAATGGAAGAGACTTTGGCAGTCAAATTATCTCTTCTGTCTTTCATTTTTTAAAATATGTTTTAATTATTATGTTAAACATTTCCCAATTATATGTAAAAAATTTAAAAATTAACATTTAAAAAAATTGAGTTCTAAATTCTCTCCTGTCTCCACTCGTTGTTAATTTAATTATAGCAAAAAATATAATATCAATTATACATTCAAAGTCATGCAAAATATATTTATACCCATGTTTTTGCCCTTCACTTTACACAGGAGGAAACTAAAGCCTAAAGAGGTGAAAGATCTTATTAAAGTCCAGAGAGTCAGATAGTGACAGAGATTCAACCATCAATCTCCTCATTCTAAGCCCAAGGAACTCTTTCCTATATGTGAAAGTGCTTCTCTATTTGCCAGATTTATCCAGTATTAAACTCATGTTTATTTTAAGAGCTTACTATGGATACTAATGGAGGTGACCAGAGAAGATTTTCTGGAGGAAGTAGCATTTTATATGAGCTTTAGAGAATCAGAAAGTATCCAAGAGGCTGTGTTGACAGCATTTCAAGCATAGTTGGGAGAGCTCAGAGTAGATACAGTAATGGCAGGGGACCAAGGCGACACCATAGTTGGGCGAGCTTAGAGTACGTATGGTGAAAGCCATGGACTGCACAATGTAGAATTTATCTGGAGGAGGACACCTTGAGATGTATCAGGGAATTGATCCAGAGACTCTAGCTCATCAAGTAGTAGGTCAGGATTCAAAGCTCTGTCTTCCCACTTCCAGGCCCAGATCTTCCAATACCCACCATCTTGTTTCTCATCCTTTGCTTTGCCAATCTCTGATGAATTTGTCAGGCAGGATGATACATTGCAGTTATGCCCCCACTGTTTCTCATTCTCTCATCAGATTGTAAAGGCTGTCAGGACAGGCTCAGTGTCATATCAATAGATGAATCAATATGCATTCATTAAAGACTCACCATACTCTAGCTTCTGGATATAAATGGCCAAAAAATAGTCCTTGCCCTCAAGAAATTTGCATTCTACCAGAGAGAATAGCTAGCAGATATAGAGTATTTAAAGACTTTCAAAGCAAACCTTAGTAAATGTTATGGCAGGTGATCTGTACAGTTATTTTGTAAGGTAAGAGTTACTAAAATCCCATTTTACATATGAGGAGACTGAGTCAGGAGAAATTAAATCATTTTTCCCAGGGTCACAAAGCTGGTAGATATCTAAGCATTTAAAGTCAGGCCTTCCTGATGCCAAGCCTAGCCCTTTATCCACTCTGTAACTTTGCACAATATGTCAACAAGCAAATAAATACAAGTACATATATATATGTATATATATATATATATAGGTATATTGATACATATATACATATGTGTATGTATAGTTATCCATATGTGGGTGGGTAGATAGATAAATAAATAATAGATAGAAAAGAGAAAAATATAGCTAGGTAGCACAGTGGGTAGAAGACTGGACCTGGAATCAGGAAGACCTGAGTTCACATCCAACCTAAGAAACTACTGAACAACAACAAAAATGTATATGTAATATGTTGGCAACTAGGTGGCACAATGGATAAAGTGCCAGGGCTAGAGTCACAAAGGTTCATCTTCTTGTATTCAAATCTAGCCTCAGATATTAACTGGGTGACCCTGGACAAGTCACTTAACTCTGCCTCAGTTTCCTCATCTGTAAAATGAGTTTGGGAAGAAAATGGCAAACCCTTCCTGTATCTTTGCCAAGAAAACTCTAAATTAAAGGGGTCAAGAAGAGTTAGACACTACTGAAAAATGACTGAACAAGAAGTAAGTGTGATACACACATACACACTTATGTACCTAGTATTGTAACCATTTACTAAATGCTCCCTCCTGAATATTTCGGCTGTTCATCCATAGCTGAAATCAGGGCTGGGCAGACAGAAGAAGCCCTGAGCTGAATGGAGTTTCCTAAAGATTTAGTTCTTCCTCTGGCATCTTGGAAGTCAAAATCACCTTTAAGAAGAAAGGAAAGTCAGACCCGTACTGACACAGCCACTATTCACTCTCTAAAGTCAGCGGCTCTCTACAAAGAGCAGAGATTAATATTTCATGGCTTCAGTCATCACCTATGATCTTCGGGGGCCTCCCTTGCCACCCAGGCCTCCCAGCTAAAGCAAATTCCTCTGTATCGAGTTCCAGGAGACCTCTCTGAGCACAGTGATCTTTCTGATGAATGGCATTATTTACAGAAATTTAATACATATGAGTCCCTCTCTGTACCCAGGGAGAGGAAGAGTACAAAGGCTAGTGTCTGAGTGTAATTTACTCCAAGAATAGGAAAGACAGGACTCTATAGAGAGGTTACACTCAACTGTGAAAACCCATCAAATCACAGAGGTTTGGAAGTAGATGGGACCTTAGAGGACATCTAGTCAAATTTTTACCTAAGGAGCAATCTCTTATGCAATATCCCCAATGAGTCGTCATCGGGACTCTCTACTTAAAGAGTTTCAATGATGGAGACCTCATTACTGCAAAGGGCAGCTGATTTCACTTCAGGATGGCATGATGTGCTAGCGAGTTTGGGGTCTCGTTTTGTTTTACATAGAGCCTTAGTCTTTGAGAGACTTAGTCTTGTACTAGCTGTGTGACCTGGGGCAAATCACTTAACCTCTCTGGGCCTCTGTTCCCTCATCTGAAAAATGAAGGGGCTGGACTCGGTGACCTTGAAGCCCTCAATATATAAGCCTCTGATCTTCCTTCTTGTAACTTCTAGTCATTGGTACAATTGCTGCCTTCTGGGGTCAAGCAGGAACAGGTTTAATCCTTGATTTCTATGATAGACTTTCAGATATTTGAAGACAGCTGCCATGTAAAGACAAGTCATTGAACACCTCTGTGCCTTGCCACACATTGTATCTGTACAATGATGGGGTAAACTAAGGCTTCTCCACTGCAATGATGGACTCTTGATAGAAATTCCTATATTTGGCAGCACATGCCTCTTGAAACAAATGTTTAGCAAGTACCTGGGAAGCCAGATAATCCAGGGGGTAGAGAGTTGGACCTGGAGTCAGGAGAACCAGGGTTTGAAATCTGTCTCAGACCAACTGTATGACCTCAGGTAAGTCATTTATCCTGCCTTGGTTTTCTCATCCCTAAAATGAGGCAAATAATGACACCTAACTTACAGAGTTATTGTTGAAATTAAAAGAATTTTCTTTTATTTAAAGGACTTTGCAAATCTTAAAGTAATTTATAAATTAAACTATTGTGATCATTATTAGGCAAGTATCCACAGTAGGGAGAGGGGGAAAAAAGAGGATCTCTATGTATAAGCTTTATTTGTCCAGCTGAGATTTGATAAAGGAGATAGTTAGATGAATATAAAGAGACATGTGTATATTAGTGTGTTTATATATGTAGATATGTATTCACAAATGCTTTTTTACATATCTATGTATATATAAAGCCAACTTGAGAGTGGCTACACAATTCACTCAATATACATGATGATTGGGAGGACTGTGGCAACCTGCTCTCATCTACAACTTATTAAAAGAAGTTGGTTGATAGATAGACAGACAGACAGATATGTATATATATATAGAGAGAGAGAGAGAGATAAATAGATAGACAGACAGATAGATAGATAGATAGATAGATAGATAGATAGATAGATAGATAAATAGATAGATAGATAGATAGATAGATAGATAGATAGATAGATAGATAGATAGATAGACAGAGAGATAGAGAGAAAGAGAAAGATATGGATGGATGGATATAAATATATATATATATAAAGATATATGTATGAATGTATACATCTATATTAAAGATTATATACATGAGTATATATATATATGTATATATATTTTTTCTTTTTATCTGTCTATCTTTCTATCTATCCAATCCCTTCAAGCAACTGAATGATGGGAGCAGGTGGCTCTGGTCCTCTAAATTTTCATTCACATTGAAAGAATTGTATGGCAGCTTTAAATAACATATCATATATAAAAATAATTTTAATTTTTAAAAGTATTTAAGGAAAAAGGAAAATAAAAGACAATTTATATATACACATCTATCTCTTAAATGATGTCTTGTATAATGCAGGGAGAAGGAGAGATGAGACACATAAATAAGTTCTATTAACAAAAAAGGCAGCATTAGGGGTAGGTTCTAATAGAGTAAAACTGGGGAGGGGAAGGAACAACTAGGTGGCTCAGTGGATGGATAATCAGACTGGGAGACAGGAGGTTGGGGGTTCAAATCTGACCTCAGTTACTTCCTAGCTGTGTGAGCCTGGGCAAGTTCCTTAATACACATTGCCTTGCTCTTACCTCTCTTCTGCTTTAGAACTAATACTTAGTGTTGATTCTAAGATGGAAGATAAAGGTTTACAAAAAACAAAAATGAAAACTACACTAAGGCTTCTGGGATACTTCTTACATTAGAAACACTGCCTTCTTCTTAGGGGTCCAAGGATGGGAATTGGTGGGGATCAAGGTTTCATTTTTTACTTCTATTTCCTGGTGTATACTTTGGGATCTTTAAGGACAATCATTATATAAAAGGAATGAGAATATGGGAACAGAGTTGTAATAGAAGGACTGGCGAATGGTAGGTCCCCATTGCTTAGTCCTCATTATAAAGAGTTTCAAAGTTTACTAAAGGATGACTAGCAAGTAGACATTGGCAGATCATACCTAGCATCCCAGTTGCTATGGGACTGTTCAGGTCCTTATAAATATTTATCTCTGCCATTATGATTAAGGAATTGGTGGTGGAAGACCTTGATTGGTTTCAGTGGTAAAAGTAAAACAAATTAAGAAGCAAGTAAAAAGTCACAGATACACAGTATAGTTTCCAGTAAATAGAAGCATGAACCTTCTTCTTAAGAGTTCTGCCCGTAAATTTCCTAGCAAGTACCAGGAAGATGGCCTGGGATTGTTCTAAAGGACAATTGATCTCTGAAAGAAGGGCTTGGAATTTTTTATTTGGATTCTTACATATTAATGCTAAATTGAATTCCTTGTGATGGAGAGGAGTGGGAAGGACAACCTTTCAATACAAGGAACCCTATAAGGGGAATAAAAAGCTTTGATTTTTGGTATAGTTGTGCAGAAATGTCTGTATGCATTCATGCATTTTCCAGTAAATAATATCAATTTATTTACAGTCCCCAGAGGAAGGATGAGAGTTAAAGTTATAAATTCCAAGAAGAAAACATCCTTATACATACCATAACCAGGCATTCTCTTGATTCGTGTTTTATTTATTTTAAACTTTTTTTTTTCTTTTTTTACATTATGAGTTCTGAATTCAAGAGTTTCTTAAACTTTTTATGAGTGCCATGGATCTTTTCGGCAGTATGAGAAAGCCTCATGAGCTGAATTCAGAAAAAAATTTTCTCTTTTGTTTTATGCAAAAAATAATAAAGAAAGCTAATTATGAAAAAAAAACAATTATCAAAACAAGTTCAAAGACTATTGGCTATTTTCTATTATCCATTCCAGAAATGTTATCTCATGATACTCTAGCCTCCCCAAGTTTCCTCTTCTTCAGACTGAATATTCCCATTTCTTTTAATCAAATCTCATGTGTCAAAGTCTCTGGCATCTCAGGGAAGATAAGAGGGGTGTGATTAAAAAGGAACCCCAGTGCAAAGTGGATAGAAGAACGGACCTGGACTCAGGTAAAATTTAGTTTAAATCTAGCCAAATTTACTAGTTATATGACCCTGGGCAAGTCCCTTTACTTGCTTCAGGTTCCTTATCTGTAAAAGAGATAATTATAGCACCTACTATGTAGGGGTCAGCTAAGTGATATAACTGGATAGAATCCCAGGTCCTGAAGTCAGGAAGACCCATCTTCCTCAGTTCAAATTTGGCCTTAGACACTTTCTAGCTTTGCAACTTTGGGAAAATCATCTCATACTTTTTGTCTTAGTTTCCACATATGTAAAATGAGCTGGAGTAGCTAGGATTTTTTCCATGAAAACCCCCACAAAAGGAATCACAAGGAGACAGACACAACTGAAAACAACTGAACAACAACCTGCCAGGGTTGTTATAAGAATAAAATGTGATAATATTTGTTTAGTGCTTTGCAAACATTAAAGGTAAAGCTATAAAGACATAGTTATTACATGTGTTTAGATGTATATGCCTATAGACACATATATGTGCATATGTGTACATATATGTGGTCATTATTAACATTAGACAATAACTCAGCACAGATGAGTCCACGAATTATGCAATACTGCAAGTAAAAAACCCTGGGAACAAGGTTTTATTTGCTTTAAAAAGGACATTTAAGAAGCAATCAGGGAAAGTAATAAAAAAGGCAAACTTTAACTCAGAACAAGGAAGAATTTTTCAACAATTAGAGCTGAGAAAATGGTCATTTGCTGAGCTAAACCTTTAAACTAAGGTGAGGTAATTGGGATTTTGCTCCAGAGTGGAAACTTATCCAAATGTGAATAATTTTCTCACAGGTCAATATAAAAGGATTTCCCCAGTTCTAATATTCCTCTAAGGAAGAAGCTAAGGTAGAACTTTGGAAAGATAAAGCCCTGAATCAGCCTATAGCAAACTGATAAAAGCAGAGAATGGCTTTGGTTCCGTCTTAGAAGGCCACTTGACTGTGTCATTGGGTTTCTTGGACAAAGGGGAACAACAGTGTTTAAGTGATATTTCACTTCTATCCTGCCCCTTGGGTGTTAACAGTAGTGGCTCTTCAGGGGAAGCTTTTCAGCTTATCTCACAAACTTATCAGTGGGGGAAGTCCAAGGATTGGAAGCAGGCTAAGAAATGGTCCATTATCCATGATATTTAGGAAAAGAGAAAGTGAGCCAAGGTAATAGAAAGGAGACAACCTCATATATGATGAAGGAATATGCCTCCTCAAGGATTTCTCTGCTTCCCCAATCCTAGAGACATTTTGTTTTCTTCAAATTTTGCCCTCCCCACTTCTTTAAACTTTACCATATCCAAGAATCAAAGGACATGCAGGAAGCCTGGATTGAAAGTGGGGCAGGCTACTCTTTGAACAGAATATAATAATTAAAATTATGACTCTGGTCTTTAGAATTTTATAAAGTTCATTAGAATCACTTGAATAGGTAAAGGATGAGAAATGGATAAAAAATATAAAGGATTTTAGTCTAATCTAAGTCCCCATGTTGCTCCCAACGTGGCCTCCTGCTTATGCCTTTTTGCTCAATCCCCAGAGATGGAGAGAGCAAACACTTCCTTGATTGTCCTTTTTAACTTCATCTTTCATATCTGGTTCGAATTCAGTCATATCTGCACTAGGTTGAGTAGAGTAACACACACAAGGTGATGTAACTAGGTGATGTAGACGCATGTAGACTCACACAGTGGCATGCCAGCTGTGTTATCCCGAAAGGGTAGGAGGATAGAAGTTTTCTCACACAAGAGTGAGGTACTAAGAAGGGAATGGGAGTGTTCTGGTGATGGTAGACATTTCACTAAGCTTAGAATTTACCTATCCTGGCTTCCTTTACAAATCCAATCCACAATCCAATCCCAAAAGAGTTGGCAATGTTTCAGAAAGGGAAAGCCAGAGAAGGAAAATGGCCCTTCGGATTTTCCTGGTAATCTAGAGATTGCTCACCATCTCTGGAAGTTTATTACTACCTGAAACTTTACTCTTTCACTATTTCCTAACTTTATGAAAGAAGAGGCTTGTGATAGGAGTAGAGAAGGTAGAAGGGCCAAGTGAGTCCCTCAGCTGATCAGAAGATGGTTTTGAATTACTAGAAAAAAGATTCAATATTCTGCAGAGTTCAACACTCAACACTCACAAAGGAAGACAGATTTCAACATCCTGGCTGACCTAGATCCTGCCAGAGACTCTAGCTCATACTCTTACAATAATGATGAGACTGTTTCCTCTTCTATAAAATAAGGGGCTTGGACATAATGTTATTTAAGGTATTTCCACCTCTAATAGTCTATGAATCATTTAGATATTTCCTAGAGTGGAGTAGAATACACAATAGATATTAGGAAGGTTATTAATGGAGGCCATGAAATTACCCCAGGCAGGTAATTTTCCTGAATTCTTAAGACTAGTATGCACTTACTGGCCTCTTGTGGGAAGTTAAAATTAATCTTTACCCTTTTTTGGACCCCAAAACAATTTTCTGATTTTTAAAGCAAAAAAAAAAGAAAACAAAACAAACTTAGGGATGAAACTCTGTACTGTATCTCCCTGAGGCCACAGGAGAAATCCTCCCTCCTTTTGTCTACCATGCTAGAAGACTGGGTGCATGCACTAAGAGGCCATTCTAAAAAACATGTTGTTACTCCTGGTAACCAGAAGACCTTCCTCTTGTCCAGACTAAGATCTGTGAATCAGAAAGGTTGAGGAAAGGGTCTTCACAAAGAGTAAAAATCGGTAGAAGGGACAGGAAGTTGAACTCTTCCCTTGGAACCATAGATTTAGGTGATGCTGACTGGCTCAAGACCAATTCTGCCTGCTGGTAGGGAAGGTGGCAGAAAGAGTTAGCTAGCCACAGATGGCTTGTGCTTCTCTTTTTTTCTCTGGACAGCTTTTTGCTACTTAATTAATACTAATTATAAAATTAAGATATGGCCCCCAGAGAATTTTAATCACAACACTCATCAATCTCTACATTTTCTCTTTTGGTAATCGCATTAGATTCCCTAGTTTTAATTCACATTTCTAGTCATTTAACTTCAAAAATCTATATAATCATGCTCCTACTCTTATCTGAGTTCTAGCCTAAATCAACAACTGCTATGGAACATGTCCACTTGGATGTCCCATAAACAACTCAAATTCAACATGCTCAAAATAAAACTCATTTTCCTTCCCCAAAACTGCTTCTCCCAAAAACTCTAATTTTCAGTTAAGGACACCACCATTATCCCAGTTATTCAGTTTCATATCCTAAGAGTCATGTTTTACTTATCTCTTTCCTTTACCATTCATACTGCAAGGGCCAGAAATGTAAGAGTCAAAAATAAAAGGGTTGCACTAAATTTATAAGGGTGTGGTCGCCCAAAATTAGTACTCAGTTCCAAATAATTTTTTATGGTAGTTTATTTACAAAAGGAGAAAGAGTAAAAGTAAGGAAATCAGAGAAAGTAGATATTTACTCCAGCCTAGGCCAAACTAGACAGGGCTTAAGAGGCCCCAGAAAAGGAGTCCAAAGGAAGGATTTTAGCCACAAGTCTCTTCCAAGACAAGGGGCCTCTCCAGAGCAAGCCAGGGAAATGAGTTCAGACTTTTTCACTCACCATGTGGTAGTCATAATAGAAAATAGAAAGCAGTCCTTAGTCGGAGTTCCTCCAGGGTCAAGTTTAAGGTAAAACCCCCTAACAGGAAGTTCTTGCCACTTTTAAAGACCATTTCTTTTCATCACTTCCTGTGCCTTCCTTCTTCTTTACGTGGGCCAATTACAGCTAAAGTTTTGCTTAGGACTTCTCATGGGGCAGTCAGTCAATTCTGATTCATCACCCACTTTCACACGGGTCACAGACCTCCCCATACTTGAGGATAAGTGGGGTGTATATGCTTTTAGTGATTAAATCTAAAAATGTGCATGGAAGAGTTAATTCCATCTTCAAAATACCAAATGAGCTACCAATTGTGGGCTATTTTACCTACCTGGTATTTCTTGCAACACTCTTTACTCATAAGACCACCAGCTGATATTAAAGAATTCATCACTTCTTGCCTAGATTCAATCTAACTGTAAAGCTTCCCTTCCACCTGGCTGAACTGAACTGATTTTTCTAGCATTATTCCATGTGATTCCCCTTTGTGAAATCTGCTCTATATTCTATTCAAACTTGTCTAATACTATATTTATTCATCAGCTTGGACAATGAAACTCACCCTAGGATGCATTCCTTCATCAACTATGCTTTCCAAAACCCTGCTTAAGGTGTTACTTATAGGTCACTTCCTCTGGAAAGCCTTTCCTGATTCCCTTAGTTATTAACAATGTCTCCATTTTCAAATTTTCAGGAAGAATTTGCCTTCAAACACTTATGAACTATATGACTCTGGGCAAGGCATAATCTCGGTCCATCTCAGTTTCCTCAACTACAAAATTGCAAATAATAATAGTGCCTACCTCACACTATTCCTGTGAGGATCAGATGAGCTTAAAAGCTTATAAAGAACTTAATTGAGTGCTTAGCATATAAAAGGTAATTCATATAGGTTTCTTCTCTTTTCTTCAGTCTTCCCCTTTAAGTATGTACACATTAAAATAACATTGTCAAAACATCATAAATTTAGAAATGAAAGGCACCTTGGATGTTATTTTACAGATGAGAAAGCTGAGGTCTAAAGAGGATATGATTTTGTCATTAATAAAATCCTTGGGAACAGTGGTTAGAGTGCCAGGCTTGGGAGTCAAATCTAGCTTCTGATATTCTCTAGCTGTGTGATCCTGGGAAAATCATTTAACTTCAATTGCCTAGCCATTATTGCTTTTCTGCCTTAAAATTGATACTTAGTATTAATTCTAAGACAAAGGTAAGAGTTTTTAAAAAATCATTTATACTAGAGCATTTGATTTTGGTCCTTTGTCTTTGTATCCTTAAATTCTTATTCAGTAAATATGTGTGTGTGTATACATACATACACACACACACACATATATATATATAAAACATATATAGGGTGTTAAAGTGAATCATAAGTATTTTAATCTGACACTTGCTACTTGTGCGATTTTGGACAAGTCATAATTTCTTTGGATCTCAGTTTTGTTAACTATAAAGGGACAGGAATACATTAGACAGCTTCAAGGATTCTATCCCTCTTTAAATCTAAGATTCAGTGATATCTGTGGCAGTGGCAATGTTGATGAGGATAAAAGTGATTGTGATGAAGATGGCGATGGTGATGTTGCTGATGATAGTACTAACAGTGGGATCATGGAACTAATGGTGCTAATGGTGATGAGAATGATGATTAATTCTTCATCATTCTATTTGCATACTGAAAAGACTTCATTCACCCTCTTTAATTTGATGGCTCATAAGTCCCCATTCAGGGAGCTGTGGGACAGAATAAATCTGCAATTAAAAGGCAGGTCAGGTAATGAGTGCATATTTATCCCTGCCTGTTTCTTGGAGTCTCACAAATCTGAAGATAAACATTGTTAAAAATAGAGAAGAATCAAGAATGTTCCTCAAGCAAAGTCCCTTGGACAGATGGAGAATTTTCTCTAAGAGATGAGAGCCTTTCATAACTCCTCCCAATTTCTACTAGCCCAGTCAGCTTTATTCCTCTACCTAAAATGAGCTACAAACTATTTTTAGCTTTCGTGGAAAGAGCTGATAGTATATTTGAAGGGATGAGGTCCCATGTTTGTATTGCATTCTTTGTTCTTTCCAGAACAAGAATAGTCATGGCCTAGGCAAATCCAGTACTACTTTATATCTATCTGAATCACCTCTAATAAAAAGCAATCATTTTTACTACAAATGAACCTTTTCTTCTTAGATCTCAATCCTTTTCTAAGACATCATTGAAGAGAAGCTGAATCAGGAGTCAGGAGACTGAGATTCTAGTCTAATTAATGTTTGTTGAATAGAATTAAAGTGGGTATTCCCAGGTTTGCCACTAAATAGTTTTATGATAACAGCTGCCCCCTTCCCCTTTATACAATTCAATTTTCTCTTCTATAAAATGAACTTAGATTAAACGATCTCTAAGACCTCTTCCTACTCTGACAATCTATATTCTTTGCTCTAAGGTCCTTTCTCACTTTAGCAGACCCTTGTCTACATTCTAAAAGCCTCAGTTTTAAGATCATTTCCAGCTCCTAGAGAAATCAACTCTTTTACACTGACATTTAGTTCGAATTAACAACTGCTTTTTCAGTGACTATCATGTGGTTAACCTGGTATTGGATACTAAAAGAGAACTGAGTATTGTCTCAAAATGCCAGTTCCATTTCCCTGTGACTTCAGGGTCTTAAATTCTACCAGAGATGTTCTAAAAAGGTAATTTTTCTTAGTGTCAATGGTCATTGATAAGTATTCTTGCAAGATTAGATTTTGCAATTCACTGAAGTCAGGGACTATCTCTTTTTTAGTCTTTCCCCAACAGCTTACCATAGGACCTTGCACATAATATTCAGGGTGGTAAGTTCTTGTTGAGTGAATGAAGAAATTAATTATTTAAAAATGAATCATGGTATTAGGCAGTTAAATGCCATCGTGTATAGGGTACTGGGCCTCGAGTCAGAAAGACCTGGCTTCAAATCTATTTTCACACATGTACTATTTGTGTAACCCTGGGGGAAGTGACTTAATCTTTGCCTCAGTGTCCTCATGTGTAAAATGGGAATAATAATACCTCCTATCACTCATAATAGCTGGGAGGATAAAAGGAGATATAATTTTAAAGCATTTAAATATATATAAAATATATATCCCTTTTCATTACCAATCACATAAAAAAAGTTGACACTCATTTTTTTTAAAAGTTTGACTTCCAAATTCGCTTCTTCTCTTCTATCTTTCCTAAACTCATTGAGAAGACAAGCAATATGATATTGATTATACCTGTGAAATCATGCAAAATATATCACCATATTAGCCATGTTACAAAAGAAAGTACATAGTCAAAAAAGGTACAAGTATAAGAAAAAAGTGCACTTCAATCTGTACTCACAGTTCATCATGTCTTTCTCTCTGAAGATAGATAACATTTTTTATGATGAGATTTTAAAAATTATCTTGAATCATTCTCTTGATTGGAGTAACAAAGTCTTTTATAGTTGATTATCTTTAAAATGTTGCTGTTACTATATATAATGTTCTCTTGCTTCTGCTTACTTCACTTTGCTTGAGCTCTTATGCATCTTTCCAGGTTTTTCTAACATCATCCTGCTTGTCATTTCTTATAACACTATAGTATCCCATCATAATCGTATTTTATAATTTATTTATCCATTCCCCAACTGATTCTCCTTGATTTCTATTACTTTGCCACCACAAAGAAGAGCTACTATAAGTATTTGTTATTCAAATGAGTCTTTTCCCCCATTTTCTCTGATTTATTTTGTATTCAGACCTAGAAGTGGTATTGCTGTATCAAAGAATATATAAAATTTGATAGCCCTTTGGTCATAGTTTTACTCTACAGAATGGTTGTATTAGTTCACAACTCTACCAATGTTGCATTAGTGTCCACATTTTTCCACATTTTTTCAAGTATTTGTCATTTATCTTTTATCTAATAGGTGCAATATAGTATCTCAGAGTTATTTTAATTGGCATGTCTTTAATCAGTAGTGATTTAGAGAAATTTTTCATGTGACTATTGATAGCTTGATATTTGGAACCTTTTGTTCTTCCAGATGAATTTTGTTACTATTTTTTCTAGTTCTTTAAATTTTTTGTTGTTATTTTGTTTGGTATGACACTAAATAAGTAAATTAGGTGGAATTGTCTTTTTTTATTATATTGGCTCAGCCTACCCATGTGCAATTAATATTCTTCCAATTTTTAAAATCTGCCTTTGTTTAATGTGAAAAATATTTCATAAGAATTCATACAATATGTAAATGTGTGCTTGAGAGGTAGACTGCCATGGATTTTATATTGTCATTAGTTATTTTAAATGGACTTTCTTTTTCAAAATCTTTTTTTATCCTCAGCTCAAGCATAACAGGGTCTGCTCCATTCCTTTATTTTAACTGTGCCACTTTGTTTCAAGTTTACTTTCTATAAACAACATATTGTTGGATTCTGGTTTCTAATCCATTCTATCTGCTTTTGTTTTATGAATGAATTCATCCCATTCCTATTCACAATTATGATGGCTAACTGTTCATTGGCTTTCATCATGTTTTCTTCTGTTTATCTTTCTCTCTTTCTTTCTTTTTCTCCTGTTACCCCTCCAAAATCTTTTTTGTTTGTTTGTTTCTGACAGTGAAGTTGTTTTATCTACCCTCCTTTTTATCACCTCTCCTCTTTACTTTATCTCTTTCTCCTGTTGGATGAGATAGATTTCTCTTATCAATTGGAGATAAATAGATAGATGTGTATTCCCTCTTGAATCAATTTAGTTGGTGAGATTTAAGCATTGTTCCCTCACACACGCCTTTTCTCCTCCACAGAGAAAAAAGATCTTCCATGGGTTCCTCTTTCATGTGAGATAATTTCCCCCATTCTTTTTCTCCCTTCCCTCTTCTCCCAGGGCATCCCTCTTTCTCAATTATTCATTTTTTACATCAACCCCCATAATCAATTCATTCCCATACCCTCCTTCTTTGTATTATCTCTCTAATTGTGCTAATACTAATAAAGTTCTAAGAAGATGCATATATCATCTTCCAATATAGAAAGATACATGGTTTAATCTTGTGTGTCTCATATCTTTTTCATATAACTATGCTTCTCTTGAGTTTTACATTTGAAAGTCAAATTTTCTATTGTACTTGAATCTTTTTATACAGAATGCATAAAAGGCTTCTGTTTCATTAAATATCAAGTTTTTTTTTTCCTTAAATGATTAGTTTGCTAAGTGGAGTATATTATGGTTATGATCCCAGCTCTTTTCTCTTCCAGAATGTCATATTCCAAACCTTGTGCTCCTTTAACATTATAGTTGCTAAATCTTGAGTGATTCTGACTATGGCCTCAAAGTGTTTGAAGGTTTTTTTTTTCCTTGCTATTTGAAGAATTATTTCTTTGACCTGGGAGCTCTTAAATGTAGCTATGATATTTCTGGGATTTTTATTTTGTGATCCCTTTCAGATAGTGAACAGTAAGTTCTTTATATTTCTATTTTACCCATTGGTTGTCTGGTTCTTTTTTTTTTTCATTTAAATCATGGCTTTTAATTACTCTAATAGTTCTTAAATTATCTTTCCTCAATTTATTTTCAAAATCAGTTGTTTTTTGAATGAGATATATAATATTTTATTTCTTAAATTCTTTTGACTTTGTTTAATTGTTTTTTTATATGTCACACAGAAGTCATTAGTTTCTACTTGCCCAATTTTAATTTTTAAGTAATTATTACCTTCAGTGAATTTTATACCTCTTCCACCCAATTTGGCCAACCTGCTTTTTAGGAAGTTATTTTCATTTGTGAATTTTTGTACCTCTTTTTTTTTTCATTCGGTCATTTTTTTTTATTAAAGTGTTATTTTGTTCAGTGTTTATTCAGGTTTTTTGGTGGCTCTTTTACCAAGCTGAGTGGCTTTTCATAATTTTCTTCCTTTGTGTTCATTTCTTTATTTTTTCTCCTAACACTCTAAGTTGATTTTGAAAATTATTTTTTTAGCCTTTTTGAGAATTCTTGTTAGGTTTGTATTAAATTAAAGGTTTTCATTGAGGTTTTTTTTTAAAAATTTAAACATTTATTAATAATCATTTTTACCATGGTTACATGATTCATGCTCCTACTTTCCCCTTCACCCCCTGCGCTTCCCCCACCCATGGCCGACGCACATTTCCACTGGTTTTGTCATTTGTCCTTGTGATCAAGACCTATTTCCAAATTGTTGGTGGTTGCATTGGTGTGGTAGTTTCGAGTCCACATCCCCAATCATGTCCACCCCGACCCATGCATTCAAGCAGTTGCTTTTCTTATATGTTTCCTCTCCTGCAGTTCTTCCTCTGAATGCAGGTAGCGTTCTTTACCATAAATCCCTCAGAGCTGTCCTGGGTCATTGCACTGTTGCTGGTACAGAAGCCCATTACATTCGATTTTACCACAGTATATCAGTCTCTGTGTACAGTGTTCTTCTGGCTCTGCTCCTTTCACTCTGCATCAGTTTCTGGAGGTCTCTCCAGTTCGCCTGGAACTCCTCCAGTTTATTATTCCTTTTAGCACAATAGTATTACATCACCTGCATATACCACAGTTTGTTCAGCCATTCCCCAATTGAAGGACATACCCTCCTTTTCCAATTTGTTGCCACCACAAAAAGCGCAGCTATAAATATTTTCGTACAAGTCTGTTTATCTATGATCTCTTTGGGGTACAAACCCAGCAATGGTATGGCTGGATCAAAGGGCAGGCATTCTTTTATAGCCCTTTGAGCATGATTCCAAATTGCCAGCCAGAATGGCTGGATCAGTTCACAACTCCACATGCATTAATGTCCCAATTTTGCCACATCCCCTCCAACATTCATTACTCTCCCCTTCTTTCATTTTAGCCAATCTGCTAGGTGTGAGGTGATACCTCAGAGTTGTTTTGATTTGCATTTCTCTAATTATTAGAGATTTGGAACACTTTCTCATGTGCTTATTGATACTTTTGATTTCTTTACCTGAAAATTGCCTATTCATGTCTCTTGCCCATTTATCAATTGGGGAATGGCTTCATTTTTTATACAATTGCTTTAAACTCCTTGTATATTTGAGTAATTAGACACCTGTCAGAGTTTTTCGTTGTAAAGATTTTTTCGCAATTTGTTGTTTCCCTTCTGATTTTGACTACATTGTTTTTCTTTGTACAAAAACTTTTTAGTTTAATATAATCAAAACCATTTACTTTACATTTTGTAATTTTCTCTAACTCTTGCTTTGTTTTAAAGTCTTTCCTTTCCCAGAGATCTGACAAGTAAACTATTCTGTGTTCACTTAACTTGTTTATAGTTTCCCTCTTTATATTCAAGTCATTCACCCATTCTGATTTTATCTTGGTGTAGGGTATGAGATGTTGATCTAAACCTAATCTCTCCCATATTGTTTTCCAAATTTCCCAGCAGTTTTTGTCAAATAGTGGATTCATGTCCCAAAAGTTGGGCTCCTTGGGTTTATCATACACTGTCTTGCTGATGTCATTTACCCCAAGTCTATTCCACTGATCCTCCTCTCTATCTCTTAGCCAGTACCATATTGTTTTGATGACTGCTGCTTCATAGTATAGTTTAATATCTGGTACTGCTAGGTCCCCTTCCTTCACATTTTTTTCATCATTTCCCTTGATATTCTTGATCTTCTGTTATTCCAAATGAAATTTGTTATAGTTTTTTCTAATTCAGTAAAGAAGTTTTTTGGTAGCTTGATAGGTATGGAGCTAAATAGGTAAATTAATTTGGGTAGAATTGTCATTTTTATTATGTTAGTTCGTCCTACCCATGAGCAATCAATGGCTTTCCAATTGTTTAAATCCAGTTTTATTTGTTTGGAAAGTGTTTTGTAGTTGTTTTCATATAATTGCTGTGTTTGTTTTGGTAGATAGATTCCTAAGTATTTTATATTGTCTAGGGTGATTTTAAATGGTGTTTCTCTTTCTACTTCTTGCTGCTCTGGTGTGTTGGAAATGTATAGAAATGCTGATGATTTATGTGCATTTATTTTGTATCCTGCAACTTTGCTAAAGTTATTGATTATTTCTACAAGCTTCTTAGTTGATTCTCTAGGATTTTTTAAGTAGACCATCATATCATTTGCAAAGAGTGGTAGCTTAGTCTCCTCTTTGCCTATTTTGATACCTTCAATTTTTTTTTTCTTCTCTAATTGCAACTGCTAGTGTTTCTAGTACTATGCTGAATAATAGAGGTGATAATGGGCATCCTTGTTTTACTCCTGATCTTATTGGGAAGGCTTCTAATTTATCCCCATTGCATATGATGTTTGTTGATGGTTTTAGGTATATACTGTTTATTATTTTTAGGAAAGGTCCTTCTATTCCTATACTTTCCAGTGTTTTCAATAGGAATGGATGCTGTATTTTGTCAAAGGCTTTTTCAGCATCTATTGAGATGATCATGTGATATTTGTTTGTTAGACTGTTGATATGGTCAATTATGTGGATGGTTTTCCTAATGTTGAACCAACCTTGCATTCCTGGTATGAATCCCACCTGATCATGGTGGATAATCTTCTTAATTACTTGCTGGAGTCTCTTTGCTAGTATTCTATTTAAGATTTTTGCATCTATGTTCATTAGGGAGATTGGTCTGTAGTTTTCTTTCTCTGTTTTTGTTCACCTTGGCTTTGGAATCAGTACCATATTTCTGTAATAAAAGGAATTTGGTAGGACTCCTTCTTTGCTTATCATATCAAATAATTTGTATAGTATTGGGATTAGTTGCTCTTTGAATGTCTGATAGAATTCACTTGTGAATCCATCAGGCCCTGGCGATTTTTTCTTAGGGAGTTCTTTGATGGCTTGTTCAATTTCTTTTTCTGATATGGGATCATTTAGGTATTCTATTTCTTCTGCTGTTAATCTAGGCAGTTTTTATTTTTGTAAATATTCATCCGTATCTCCTAAATTGTTATATTTATTGCCATATAATTGGGCAAAATAGTTTTTAATGATTGCCTTAATTTCCTCTTCATTAAAGGTGAGGTCTCCCTTTTCATCCTTGATACTATCAATTTGGTTTTTTTCTTTCCTTTTTTTATTAGATTGACTAGTACTTTGTCTATTTTATCTTTTTTTTCAAAGTACCAGCTTCTAGTCTTATTTATTAATTCAATAGTTCTTTTACTTTCAATTTTATTAATTTCTCCCTTGATTTTTAGTATTTCTAATTTAGTTTCCATCTGGGGATTTTTAATTTGCTCGCTTTCTAATTTTTTGAGTTGCATGCCCAATTCATTGATCTCTGCCCTCCTTAGTTTGTTAATATATGCACTCAAGGATATAAATTTCCCCCTGAGTACTGCATGGGCCGCATCCCACAGAGTTTGGTAGCATGTCTCATGATTGTCGTTTTCTTCAATGAAATTATTGATTGTTTCTATGATTCCCTCTTTGACAAATTGGTTTTGGAGAATCATATTATTTAATTTCCAATTAGTTTTTGATTTTCCCATCCAGGTGCCCTTACTAATTATTATTTTTATTGCATTTTGATCCGAGAAGTTTACATTTATTATTTCTGCTGGTTTGCATTTGTTTGCAATGATTCTATGCCCTATAATAAGGTCAATCTTTGTGAATGTGCCATGTGCAGCTGAAAAGAAGTTGTATTCCTTTTTGTCCCTATATATTTTTCTCTACATATCAATCAAATCTAATTTTTCTATTACTTCATTCACCTCTCTTACCTCTTTCTTATTTATTTTTTGGTTTGATTTATCTAGATCTGAAAGAGGAATATTTAGATCTCCCACTAGTATGGTTTTACTATCTATTTTCTTCTTGAGCTCTGCCAGTTTCTCCTTTATGAATTTGGATGCTATGCCACTTGGTGCATATATATTGAGCAGTGTTATTTCCTCATTGTTTATACTGCCTTTAATCAGGATGTTATGACCTTCCCTTTTCATTGAGGTTTTGATCTTAGGTGCCTTGTCTTCTTCTGAGATTGTGTTTTAATCTTACCTATCACCATAGTGTATTTTTATGGTCAGGTTCTTTAATTGTTGTTTGTACACTTGTGCACTCTATTTCTTTTTTGAAACTTTATGTTAATGTTGAGCTTTTTTCTTGGAATTGAGGAGGGCGGTGAGCTACTCTGTTCAGTTTTAGACTTTTTTACCCTGCTGTTTTCAGAGCTTGTTCTTGAATGTTTGAAGTTTTGGTGCTTCCAAGAGGGTGGTATAATCAGGGGGGAAGTGTGGTCATTACTCTCTTTGTCTTCATTTGTCCATATCCAGGAAGGGCCCCTCATCCTTTGAGATTGCAAACAATGCTTGTCCTCAGTGTTTTTCTTCTGTTGGAACCAGAAACAATACTGTTCCTTGGTATCCCTGAACCTTAAGGTTTGGAAATGATATTACCCCCTCAAAGTTCCCACTCTACCTTTACTGAAAGTGTTCCTCCTTCTTCCCTTGGATCCCAGGAGTGGATATAAGAGACAGTTTAGGAGCCCTGAGGGGCAAACACTTGGCAATTCCATTGGCTATATCCTCTCTGACTTTGAATGAGTATAAGTAATGAAGCTTTCAAATACCTTCTCATCCTGCAACCAGTGCTGGCACAGGGGTACTTCCTGACCAGTTTTCAGATGCCCTAACCATATCCGGCTTGGGGGCTCTTGAAGGTGCTGCTGTTTCTGTCTCCACTAACTAGTTCCACCACTGATATTTCATCCACATGGACTATGAACCAGTCTTCTCCACTGTGTCATAGATCTTTTTTTCCAAACTTCTATTTTGTCATAGACTAGAATAATCTCACACTGATTGACTGCCAGAATTTGATTTGGGGCATTATTTTAAAATTATTGAGAGTAGAATGTTCGAAGAGCTTGGCTAATTGCTTTTTACCCTGCCATCTTGACTCTGACTCAAAATTTGTTTGTTTGTTTTTTCTCAATCCTCATTGCCTTTTATCTTTCAGCATCCTTTAACACTGTTGGTCACCTTCTCTTCTTTGATATTCTCATCTCTCTAGGTTTCCGGACACCATTCTTTCCTTGTTCTCCTATGTATATGACTTCTCATTGCTATATTTTCATCCTGATGTCCCATAGGGTTCTATCCTAGATCCTCTTCTCTTTCCTTTCTATATTAATCTGGTGATCTCTTTAATTCCCTGGATTTAATTACCATCAGTATAATGATGATCCTAAAGTCTACCTATACCACCCCACACTCTCCCCTAATCTCCAATTTTGCAGCTACAATTACCTTTTGGACATTTTGAAATGGGTGTCCAATAGATATCTTAAACTCAACATGTCCAAAACTAAATTCATGATCTTGGCCCCTAAATCCTCCACCCCCTCCTATTTTCCCAGTTTCTGTGTAGAGCAACACCATCTTCTCAGTTCCTCAGATTCACAACCTCAAATCCTCAGTATCACTAATCCTTCCATATCTAAACTAATATCAAGACTTGTAGATTTCAACTTTATGTCTCCTAAATACATCTTTATCTCTCCTCTGACACTGCCACCACTCTGCTGAAGGCCCTCATCACATCCCACCTGGACTCTATTGCAATAGGCTGCTGATGAATATGCCTGCCTCAACTCTTTCCCACTCTATTTCATTCTCCATTCAGCCAGCAACGTGACTTTCATAAAGCACAAGTTTAAACTGATCATGCTTGCTCCCCTCAAACTCGTGTGGCTTCCTATTGCCTCCAGGACCAAATACAATATTCTCTGCTTGTCATTCAAAGCCTTCCATAACCTAGCCTCTTTCTACTTTCCTATTCTTCTTATATCTTACTCTCAAAAACATATTCTGATTTAGTGGCACTAGCTTCCTTGCTATTCCATAAACAAGATGCTCTACTTCTCAGATCCAGAAAGTTTCTTTGGCTGACCTCATGGTTTTAATCCTCTCCCTCATCCTCTTCCCCTAATGGTTTTCCTGGCTTCCTTTAAGTATCAACTAACGTCTCATCTTCTATTGGAAACCTTTCTTAACTTCTCTTAATTTTGGCTTCTTCTCTCTGTTAATTATTTTTATTTATTTTATATATAGGGTTTTGTTTTGCACATATTTGTTTGTTAACTCCCTCATAATATTATGAATTTCTTAAGTGCAGGGATTTTTTAAACCTCTTTTTGTATCCCCAGTGCTTAGCATAGTGTTTGGAACATGATAGAAACTTAATAAGCATTTGTTGGTTGGGAAGTTAGGATATTTGAGAGAATCCCTCTGTGTGTGTGTGTGTGTGAGTGTGTGTGTATTAAAATCTCCTAGTATGAGGCATGGTTGAAGAGGAAGACAATGAATTAACCAGGGACTTAATTCGCTGAAGGAAGGAGGAGTGTTCTAGGCCTCATTGTTCTTTTTAAAACATATGTATTCATTCCTTTTTAAATTTAGAATATTTTCCCATGGTTACATGATTCATGATTCCCCATTTCCCCATTTTCCCCTCCCTCGCTCTTTCTTCCCCTCTCTTGGAGCTGACAACCAATTGCACTGGGTTATGCATTTATCATTGTTCAAAACATATTTCCATGTTATTTGTATTTATTGTAGAGTTATCTTTTAATATAAAAACCCTTATCATATCCATATTAAGCTACATGATGGAGCATATGTTTTTCTTCTGCATTTCTGTTCCCACAGTTCTTTCTCTGGATGTGGATAGCGTTCTTTCTCATAAGTTCTTCTGGGTTGTCCTGGGTCATTGCATTGCTGCTAGTAGAGAAGTCCATTACATTTGATTGTGCCATAGTGTATCAGCCTCTGTGTACAACATTCTTCTGGTTCTATTCATTTCACTCTGCATCAATTCTTGGAGGTATTTCCAGTTCATTATTCCTTTCAGAGCAATAATATTCTGTCATCATCATATACCACAATTGATTCATCCATTTCACAATCAATGGACACCCCCCTCATTTTCCAATTTTTGGCACCACAAAAAGCATGACTATAAATATTTTTGTACAAGTCCTTTTCCTTTATTAACTCTTTGGGGTACAAATCCAGCAGTGGTGTGGCTTAGTCAAAGGGTAGGCATTCATTTAACGTCCTTTGCTCATAGTTCCAAATTGCCCTCAAGAATGGTTAGACCAATTCACAACTCCACCAGCAATTTATTAGTATCCCAATTTTGCCACACCCCCTCCAAGATTTATCACTTTCCTTTGCTAATATATTGGCCAGTCTGCTAAGTGTAAGGTGGTACCTCAGAATTGTTTTAATTTGCATTTCTCTAATCAGGAGGGATTAGAACACTTTTTCATGTGCTTATTGATAGTTTTGATTTCATCATGTGAAAATTGCCTATTTGTGTCCCTTGACTATTTGTCGATTGGGGAATGGTTTGATTTTTGTAAATTTGACTTAATTCCTTATATATTTAGAAAATTAAACTTTTGTCAGAGAGTTTTATTATAAAAATGTTCTCCCAATTTGTTGCTTTCCTTCTAATTTTGGTTGCATTGGTTTTGTCTGTACAAAAACTTTTAATTTGATATAATCAAAATCATTCATTTTACATTTTATAATATTCTCTATCTCTTAACTTGGTCTTAAATTCCTTCCTTTCCCACAGATCTAACAGGTATACTCTTCTATGTTCACCTAATTTATTTATGATTTCATTCTTTTTATTTAAGTCATAGACCCATTTTTAATTTATCTTTATTTAGGATTTAAGATTGTGATCTAAATTTTATTTTTCCCACACTGTTTTTCAATTATCCCTTCTGTTTTTATCAAATACTGAGTTCTTTTCCAAAAAACTGGGATCATTGGGTTTATTGAACACTAGATTCCTGAGGTCATTTACCCCTAGTCTATTTCACTGATCTACCCTTCTGTCTCTTAGCCAGTAGCATGAGACATATTGATTTTAAGATTATATTTCCATTTGGAAATGTTCCGTAGGAGAATGATGAGATTTGGATATTTTTAATAGGATACTTTATTTGGATACTATTCTTAGTTAAGAATAATTGCATTTATAATAGTAGACAAGATCACCAAGGGAGAGAATATAGAAGCAGAAGATAAGTTTCATGATAGAGTGCTTTCATACACTTACCACACTGAGAGGGTGGGAAGACAAGAAGAAACAATCATAGATGGGAGAATGAGAAGCAATACGAGGAAAGTCAATGGAGGACAAGGTATTCAAGAGAAAAGAGTAATTGACAGTGTCATATACTGCAGAGTGTTGAAGAAGAATGAGGACTGACTGAAAAAGTTCATTTCAGTTTAATCAAATGGGAGGTTATCTTTAACTCTTCAGAAAGCAGTTTCAGGGAATTGTAGTCAGAAATCTGTTGTGATGAGTTTAAAATTGTGTAAATTAAAGAGAAATGGCCATAGGAGTGTAAATACTCTTTTACAACTGTACCAATGAAAGTGAAAAAAAATAAGGATGCATCACTGAATGGATAGATGGATGAATGGATGAATGAAAGCTAAAAAATGTGAAGTAACATTTACAACCTCAGAGAAGCTTCAAAGGTCTTCTTTCAAAGAGATGATTCTAATGAGGGAAATTTGAGACACTTTGGTCTTTCAAGTTGGGATAATTAGATCTAATAGAGATAAATATGAATTTCTAGACAGTGATTCAAAAATTCAATTGCACAAATCTATTGTTCATCTTTCATTTCAAAGAGGCCCAATGGCATCGTGAAGTGACATCTTGACTTGTGCTTGTATTGGATTTAAGTGAGGTAGAGTTGCACAAGGTCTCACTCTCTTTTCCAGAGCCATTAAAATCCAGTCATTAGAAAAAAGTCAGGATGACTGCCAATGAGTATCTGCAAAAATACAGGATATAAGGCAGATGACTAGGAATTATTCAAGATGGTAAATCTTGGTATTCTGATTGACCGAAACATCAATAGAATCTAATAATGTAGCATTCTATAAGAAAAAGGCGAGCTACTTTGAGCAGATTTAAGAGTCATAATCATAATGCCCAGAAAGAGAAAGATGATAGGTAAACAGTGTTGGATCTGGAATCAAGAAAGCTTATGTTTGAATCCTGACTCATCAGCCGTGTGTTCCTGAGTAAGTCACTTAACCTATTTCAGCTCTTATCTCATCTGTAAAATGGAACTAATATTAGCATCATTTTTACAGAGTTGTGAAGATCAAATGAAATGAAATTTTACAAAACTTAAAGCATGATATGAATGTTATTATCATTATTATCCTTTTTGGAGAATTGTGTGCCACATTTGGAGAAAAGTATAGATATACTGCAAAATGTCTAGTGGGAAACAACCAGGCTGAGGAGCTAAAGGGTGAATATGCTATATAAGGATTGGTTGAAGGTAGACGGTATGTTTAGCCTGAAGAAGAAAAGATATTGATTGTGGAACTAGGGGCAGTGAAAAGACATAATAGCTGTCTTCAAATATTTGAAGGGTTGTCATGTTCAAGAGGGATTAGATGAGTACTGCTTAACCCCAGAGGGTAGAACTAGCAACTAGGAGAGGAAGTCACAGAGAAGCAAATTTCAACCATGTATAAGGAAAATTTTTTCCAGAAATTAGAGCAAATAAAATGTAAGATGGGTTGATTTTGTGGGAGATGTAAGTCCACTGGAGGTTCTCAAACTGAGGCCAAATAACCACTTCTGGGATCTCTTTCAATTCTGACAGTAATTTTCTAGTAAATTGATCAAAGTTTTCTTTAGGTGATATGATGAGTCTTAGAGTCAGGAAAACTTGAGTTCAAATCCTGCTTCAGACACTGACTAGCTGTATAACACCAAGCAAGATAGGTAGTTGGTCTCTGCCTCAATTTCCTACTTTGTAAAACGAAGGTAAGAATTGCATCTCTCCAATTATTGTTATGAAGATCAAATGTGTAAAGCATTTTGCAAACCTTAAATTATATATTTCATATACATATCTGTGTGTATATATGTACATTTATATACATATAAATACACACATTTATATGCATATACATATTTTATATATTAAATTATATATTATATATACATGCTGACTCTTATTATTATTTACACCCTTAAATCATGCCAAGTGGGTGGTCTCTCCCCTTGTAGGTTATTTGATGTGAACCACTGAACATTAAAACTGTAAGAGACTCTCAGGGCCACTTAGAACAGAATTATAGCATTTATGGATGGAAAATCAAATTCTTCTCATCCAACCCTGACATTCCATACTGGGGTCCCAGTGGGAAATGAGCCTCCCATAGCTGTGTAAGAGAGAAACAGTAGAGTTGGGATTTGAACCAATATCCTTTGACATTACATATACTCATTTCACTATACCTTTCCCAAATGCAGAATGAAAAAGGGGCTTGCTGCAAGTCATTCGCAGAGCTTGGCCAAGGAATCACCATTTTCTGCCTCCCAACCCAGAACTCTTTCTTTTTGACATTTCACTGCTCTGGGGCCTCACAAACCCAGTGGACTCAGTAACCAGCAGGATATACATTGTTAACTGTTCCGGCTGACAACCATAGGCTGAGACAGTCACTAAGATTTAAAACCCTGCCCAGTGGAAGAATTTTTTAAAATGTATCCAGAACAAAGGGAACTTGAGCCTACTGACACTTTGATTGGCATCCTGACCCCCCGTCTTCTGGAAGGCCCATTTACAGTCCCCTTGTTTAGTCATTCATCAGGCCCTCTTTAAAAAAAAATTCCCTTTTCCACATTAAGGCTGGTGAAAGGAAATCAATCGGTACTCTCTCGGGTAGCCTTGTTAATGCCAGCAGGCCCATTACAGAGCATGTACTACAGGGGCCAATAACAGATGGTGAAATTAAGTGCTTCTATACACAGGGCAGAGTAGGTCGGAGACAGCAGCTTCAAGGTCAGGAGGACCTAAAAAGCCCCAACCTGAGAGTCAGGAGACACTAGAATCTCTACAGCTAATACATTATGGAATCTTTGCTTCTCTGAGACTCAGTTTCCTCCTCAGTCAAAGGAAGGGATCAAATCAGATGATCTCTCAGGCATCAATTCTATAATTATATGAGTTAAGATCTCCTCTAGCTCTAAATATCCTCTGATACTTTCTCATAATCCAAAAAGCAGAATCCCAGAATGTCAGAACTAGAAGGAACAAATCAGTGACTTATAATAATAAAGGGCTAGCATTTACGTTATACTTTCTATGTGCTAGGTACTGTACTAAGTACTTAACAATTATTATTTTATTTGATCTTTGCAACAAGCCTCGGTGGTAGGTGCTATTATTATCTTCATTTTAAAGATGAAGAAACTGAGAAAGAGAATAAGCGATTTGCCCAGAGTAACACAATTAGTAAATATGTGAGTCTATATTTGAACTCAGTTCTTCTTGACTCTGGTTTCAACATTCTATTCACTGAGGTACCTACCTACCATTTAGAGTTAAAAGGAACCTTAAAGGAATCTAGTCTATCCCATATCTGAAAAGGATTTCTCCTTATAACGTATCTAATAGGTGGTCATCCTTAATCTAAGAGATCTAGTCATAGGTCAGACATTTAGAGTTGTAAAAGATCTTTAAGGTAATCAAATGAAACACCCATATGATAAAATATGGAAAAGGAAAAGCATTTCAGTTAAATGACTTATGCAAGGCCACACAAATGATAAGAGCCTGGTGTCAAATCTGAGATCTTTAAATCCCAGTGCAGCTTCTTTTCATAATGTCATATTATTGAAGAAAGAAAGAAAGAAAGAAAGAAAGAAAGAAAGAAAGAAAGAAAGAAAGAAAGAAAGAAAGAAAGAAAGAAAGAAAGAAAGAAAGAAAGAAAGAAAGAAAGAAAGAAAAGAGAGGATAGGAGGGAGGGAAGGAGGAAAGAAGGAAGGGAGGAAGGAAGACAAATGGAGAGATGAAAGGTTGGATGATAGGTTGTTAGAGAAATTTTAAGATATAGATATTGATATGTAAGTATAGATATCAATAGATATAAAGATAGACACATTGCATATGCTAATTTTGAAAAAAATCATAAACTCTGAAGTGTTAGAGATATATAAGTTGCTATCATTAATTAAAAGGGCAAGGAGCACAAAGAGTCTTGAAGGCAACATGATATTATGGAAAGAGCCTTGGCTTTGGAATTAGAGGATGTGAGTTCATATCCCTCTGCAAATGCTTACCATCTGTCTGACCTTGGGCAACTCATTTACCTTCTCTTTATTTGTTTTCCTTATCAATAAAATGAAAGGGGTGGGGCCAGGTAATCTAGGAGACCCCTTATAGCTTAAGATCTATGATATTTGGATATGTATCTGATAAATCACAATGAAACACTATAAAAGTATTATTTTTTAAACTACATTTAGTCTGGATTTCATCTTTTTGTAAACTTTTTTTTAACTCTTACATTCCACCTTAGAATCAACACTGTGTATTGGTTCTAAGGTAGAAGAGTGGGAAGGGCTAGGCAATGGGGGTTAAGTGACTTGCCCAGGGTCATAGAGCTAGGAAGTGTCTGAGGTCAAATTTGAATACAGGACATCCCATCTCTAGGCCTGACTCTCAATCCACTGAGCTACTCAACTGCCCCTTGAGCATTATTTTTGTTTGTTACTTTGTTTTTTTAAAGAACAGCAATAATTTGGAGAGTTTGATCAAAAGACATCCAGGAGGAAAAAGGATTAGGAGATCATGACATATGAGAATGTACTGAAACTGGAACTTTGGGTGATAAGACTCTGGGGGAGATGGGAAAGGAGAGGGCAGTACAATGATCTTGATGTTTTTGAAAGATCATCATGTGAAAGAAACATCATATTAGATCATCTTGACCAGATGGCAGAAATAGGAACAATGTATGCAAATTGAAAAGGAGAAAATTTAGGGATAATTAAAGGAACAATATCCTAATGAATAGAGAAATCTCCAAGTGGAATAGGCTTCCTCAGGAGGCAATGGCTTCCTTCTCAAAGAGGTCTTCGAGTAAAGCCATAACCATTTGTCTAGTATGTTGTACAGAGAATCATTTTACAGTAATGGCTGATGGGGTCCCTTCCAACTCTGAAACACTGAGATCCTTTCGGGCACCAGACAGACCTTCCACAGACTCAGCAAAGCATTTGACAATACCTATCATTCTGTGATAGGAAAAAAATTGAAAATAGAATATAGAAAACAGAGCTGGAAGGGATTATAGAGGTTGATTAATCCTCTTTTTTCTTCTTGATCCCACCATTTATAGATGGGGAAACTGAGGTAGGGAGTAGGGAGCTGATCTGGCCAAGGTCACCTGAAGCTCAGTAGCCAAGGTCAGAGAAGAACTGAGATGTGACTTCCAGGTTCAAGTCCATTCCACATAGTCCTTTTCAGCTGGGGAATTACTTTGACCTCCGCTCTGAGAGCTCAGCCTCCTGGATAGAAATGAGATGCAACATTTCTGAGTGTGTTCAAGGGGACCCAACAAAATGGAAACGATTTCATAAATATGCAGATTGCCTGGGCCTCGCTTGCCCAGAGAAGGCAGCTCAGCCTGTTCCCACCTGCGCTGCAATCCCCATTCACTCTGAAAATACTTTAAGAAGATCAAGAATGGATTTTTTAAATGAAGTTAGAGTTGAACAGGGTACATAATCCATCTAGGAAAGGGGCTGAGTTGTCATGGGCTTTTTTTCCCCCTTCACTTTTTTTTCCCCCTTGTCTGTCATCCTGTTCAGCCTTCTGCAAAATTAAGAGCCTGGCAGGCAGTAGGATGGAACCTTTAATACACCAAGTTTCTGGCTGCATAATGACTGCGGAGAAGTAGGGAGACAATATGGAGGAGGAGAATGAGTCCTGGCTAGGAAGCCAGCACTCCTGGATTTAGGTTGAGTCTCTGTTTCTGGACTCCCTGGTTAACCTGAGGGAAGTCACTTAACTCTCAGTCTCAGCCTCTTCATCTATAAAATGAAAGGACTGGACAAAATTTATTTCTAAGCCCCTTCTATTTCTAATATTTGATACCCTATATTCTAAGGTTCCTTCCATCTTTGAAATTTTGTTTTTAGTGAATGGGTTGGATGAATGCAAACACACTTTTTAAGCATTTACTACATGCCAGACTTTGTGGGGAGTAAGGGCAGTGCATTCAGGTCCCTTAAAGTCTAACTTGTGATTTTGGGTAGACATTTAGTCCATACATTATTAACCTCTTCTTGGCTGGAAGATGCTGTGCTGTCACAGGATGAATGACTTAGAGGGGCATATATTAATGTTCTGTGGGAGACCTGAATGAGACATGATAAGAGGAGAGATTTGGGAATATTTCTTAGAGGAAATAGAATGGGGCTTTCGATTCTTAAAGGATAGGCAAGTGTGTTCAACAGGCACAATGAGGGAGAGAAAACAGAGGCAAAACTTAGAACAAAAATAGAGAGACAGAGAACATGGGATACATCCAATGGGGAAAGAGGAGTACCTTTGGCTTGATTATAGTTAATAGAGGGAAATTAGGTGGTGCAGTGTATGGAGCACCTGACTTGGAGTCAGAAAGCCCTGAGTTCAAATCCAGTTTCAGATGCTATGTGGTCCTGGGCAAATCATTTAACTCTGTTTGCCTCAGTTCCTTATCTGTACAAGGAGCTGGAGAAGGAAATGGAAAACCACTATGGTATCTTTGCCAAGAAAAGCTCAAATGGGGTCATGAAGAGTTAGACATGACAGAATAACATTTGTTCATTAAATATTCAGCAAACAATTATTAAGCACTATGCCAGGCACTAGAGATACAAAAGGGGAGGCATTTATATGATGCCTATTTTGTGGCACTGACTTTGCTTAGCCCTTTACAAATATTATGTTATTTGGTCCTTATAATGACCCGGGGAGGGAGAGGCTGTTATTATGCTCATTCTCTAGTGGAGGAAGTTGAAGCAAACAGAGGCTGACTTGCCCAGGATCGCATAGATAATAACAATCAGAGGTCTGAATGAACTTGACTTTAGGCCCAGAAATGTACCACTGAGCTGCCTCAAAAATAAACAATAAATAGGACCTGCCTCCAAGGAACTGATATTCCATTTTGGGGGGATAACAAATACACAAAGTAGAAAAGTTTTAATTAGGGATGTCCATCCATATGGTCATAAGGCATTGACTGGTAGCAATCTCAAAGAGAATGAGTATGGTTGTAAGGAATCATTACCTTTTTCAAGACTTCTTTTTTGATCCAGCCATACCACTGCTGGGTTTACACCCCAAAGAGATCATAGGGAAAAGACTTATACAAAAATATTTATAGCCATGCTCTTTGTGGTGGCAAAAAATTTGAAAATGAGGGGATGCCCTTCAATTGGGGAATGGCTGAACAAATTGTGGTATATTCTAGTGCTCAAAGAAATAATGAACTGGAGGAATTCCATGAAAACAGGAATGACCTCCAGGAATTGATGCATAGTGAAAGGAGCAGAACCAGAAGAATCTTATACACAGAGACGGATACATTGTGGTAAAATTGAATGCAATGATCCAGGACAATTTTGAAGGACTTAATGAAACAACACTATCCACATTCAGAGAAATAACTGTGGGAGCAGAAACACAGAAGAAAAACAACTGCTGGATCACATGGGATGATGGGGACATGATTGAGGATATTGAGTCTAAATGATCAACCTAGTGCAAACATCAATAATATGGAAATAGGTCTTGATCTATGACACATGTAAAACCTAGTGGAATTGTGCTTCAACTGTGGGAGGTGGTAGAGGGAAATAGAGGGAAGGAACATGAATCTTGTAACCATGGAAAAATATTCTTAATTAATTAATTAATTAAAGATTTTTAAAAAAGGAAAAAAAGAGACTTCTTTGAATAATATTTTAAGTGCCTAAAGTAAAAGAAAGAGGATTGCAAAGAGAATTAATTACATCAAAACACTTTTTAAAGTCCATAAGGGGCTCACTGGATTGAGAGCCAGACATAGAGATGGGAGGTCCTGGGTTCAAATTTGACCTCAGATACTTCCTAGCTGTATGACTCTGGACAAGTCACTTAACCCCCATTGCCTAGCACTTACCTCTCTTCTGCCTTGGAACCAGTACATAGTATTAATTCTAAGGTGAAAGGTAAAGGTTTAAAAAAAAAGAAGTCCGTACATACCAGGTTCAAAACCCTTGTTGACTAGATGAGTTTTAAAATTCCTTTAACTCTATTTTGGATTGTAGCCTAAAGGAGCAAGTAGCAATCAATATACATTTATGAAGCACCTACTAGGTGCTGGGCACTGTGCTACTTACAGGAATCCATTTTTGTGGATCCATCAGTCCACAAGCATTTATGAAGAAAGTTTGGCTATGAGCCAGGTACTGTGTTATGCTTTAGGAGTTAAAGACAAAAGAGAAAACAGACAAAAATTAAGAGACCCACAATCCCTTAAGGAGATTATCTTCAATACAGAGGAACCATATTCTTGCTTACAACATGTTTAAAAGCATAAAATGGTGCAAGATACTCTTTCAGAGGAGGCACTAGCAGAAGCTGGAGTAAAGGGAAAGGACTCACATGACAAGATTCATAGAAAATCAAGGGTGCAAGAAATAATATTGGTCTCTCCTAGGCCTGGTGCCCTCTGCCTATCTCCCCACTCCTCCTACACACACACATACACACACCCCTCTTACTCTGCCAGGAAAAGAAACCCTTGGAACTTGGAAACTCTGAGCCCAAATTGAATTATAGTCAAAACTGTCTTGGATCTGACTCAGTGTATATTTATGGGTTGGGATTAATGAATTCTGTGGCAGCCCATCCCTGCCAACCGGTTGTGGGGGGAAAAAACAGACAGCATGCTGGGATTAGCTCCCAAACAGATGGCTCCAGGCAGGGGTGGGTAGGGGTTGTATCAACTAATACTTAGGGAAAGTAGTATGTTGTGCTTTAATATCCCTCCTGACCCAGGAAAGGTGGGGAAGGTAGACCCAGAAATGTATGCAACTGAAGTTGACCTAGCAGAATGTGAAAGGGGGAAAGAAGATAGATTAGGGAATAAAGGGGAAGCCCCAAAGCTATTAAGGTACTCCTGGAAAGCCAACAAATTTACCTAAACTCTTGGGCCTGAATTCACATAGGGACTCTACTTCCCAGGGATGCTGTGAGAAAAATACTTAATGAACTGAAAAGTGCTATATAAATGGACTTAAAATCCTGCCCTTGCCAGTGGGACCTTGGACAGTTCCCCTGACTCAAGGTCTTGATGTTCTCCTTGTAAAATGGAAGGATCTGTCTAAATCACTGTTCTCTAAAATTAAAATCTTTTTTTCCCTGATCAGTGGCTATTAGATTCATTCTTCTTAATTGGAAAACTCAGATTTATGATCAAAAGGTAAAAATGCAGAGACAAAGATTTCAGCTCTATAGAAAGAAAAGCAACCTAAACATTAGAGCTAATCTGAAGTTAATAGGATATAGCAGGAGCAGGGTGGGCAAAGGAGTACCCCTTCATCAGAAGACATCAGACTAAGAAAAGATGATGATTTTTTGGTACTATTCATAGTTTCATGGATTTAAGCTTGAGGGAGTCTCAGAGTTCAGCTAGAGAGAAAATTGAGGATTGTTGATATTAAGTCACTTGCCAAAGTCATGTAGGAAATTAGAGACAGGATTCAAGTCCATGTCCTCTGACTTCACATTCAGCCCTCGATCCATTTCACTGTTCCTTACTACTCCAACAGACCAAAGTCTGGAATAAATGACCTCTGAGATCCCTCCCACCTCTGAAATATTATAATCGAGGCAATCTCTTTGGCAATGAATAGCTAAAATAAGAAAGAAGATACTAACATTCAGTGGCCAGTGTTATTGAATAGAAGAATTCTTCCAGAGTCAACAGGATGGAATAAAAGTAGACATTCAGAAAAATACCGTGAATACACCAAGTAGGGGAAAGTGTGAGATGCTGAATTAGGCAAAATTGAGTGAACACTTTGAGTAGAATTAGAAAAAGGAGGCATATTGAAAAGAAGGATTACTATACTCAAATCAAAGCACCTCTTGGCTCAGTCAACAGAGTAGTGGGTCATAAGTAAAGAGATCTCAGTTCAAAGCCACCCCTAGATATTTACTAGCTATATTATCCTAAGCAAACCATTTCACCTCTCTTTGCCTTGATTTCTTTAGCTGTAAAATGAGGATAATAATAGCACCTACTTTGTACGATTCTTATAAAGAGAGTGAGATGTTTTAAAAAGTGTTTAATACATAGCAGGAACATAAAAATGCTAATTCTGAATTAGGAAAAACTATAACGAAGTTCATCTGGAATAACAAAATATCAAGAATATCAAGGTAAATAATGAAAAAAAATGTGAAGGAAGGGGGCCTAGCAGTACCAGATATTAAACTATACTATAAAGCATCTGTCAACAAAACGGTATGGTACTGGCTAAGAGACAGAAGGGAGGATCAGTGGAATAGACTTGGGGTAAATGACGTCAGCAAGACAGTATATAATAAATCCAAAAAGCCCAACTTTTGGAACAAAAATCCACTATTTGACGAAAACTGCTGGGAAATTTGGAAAACAATATGGGAGAGATTAGGTTTAGATCAACATCTCACACCCTACACCAAGATAAATTCAGAATGGGTGAATGACTTGAATATAAAGAGGGAAACTATAAGTAAGTTAAGTGAACACAGAATAGTATACTTGTCAGATCTCTGGGAAATGAAAGATTTTAAAACCAAGCAAGAGTTAGAGAAAATTACAAAATGTAAAATAAATGATTTTGATTATATAAAACTAAAAAGCTTTTGTACAAACCAAAACAATGTAGCCAAGATCAGAAGGGTAACAACAAATTGGGAAAAATCTTTATTACAAAAAACTCTGACGGGGGTCAAATATACAAGGAGTTAAATCAATTGTATAAAAAAATCAAGCCATTCCCCAATTGATAAATGGGTAAGAGACATTAATAGGCAATTTTCAGATAAAGAAATCAAAAGTATCAATAAGCACATGAGAAAGTGTTCTAAATCTCTAATAATTAGAGAAATGCAAATCAAAACAACTCTGAGGTATCACCTCACACCTAGCAGATTGGCTAAAATGATAGAAGGGGAGAATAATCAAAGTTGGAAGGGATGTGGCCAAATTGGAACATTAATGCAATGCTGGTGGAGTTGTGAACTGATCCAACCATTCTGGCTGGCAATTTGGAACTATACTCAAAGGGCTATAAAAGAATGCCTGCCCTTTGATCCACCACAAAAAGTGCAGCTATAAATATTTTCGTGTAAGTCTGTTTATCTATGATCTCTTTGGGGTACAATCCCAACAATGGTATGGCTGGATCAAAGAGCTGAGACAATTGTATCATATTTCTGGCTATTTTCTAAGATACATATGATGTGTGTATATATAAACTAAATAATATTTAAGTACTTATAAAATATTAGCTATTATTAATAGTATTCTAATGAAAAATTTCCATGGCATCTCAGTATGATAAAGTGGATGCTTCCCTTCAAGGGACAATTTCTGAATATTCAGAAAGAGAATCAGCAATTAAGAGACAGCCTAGCTGAATGAAGATGAGGTCTTGGTAAAATAAACTATTGTTATTTTCCCTTATTTTTGATAGGGTCACTGGCCTATAGATCAATGGAATGCAGTAGATAGAGTATGCATCAATCAATCACCAAGCATTTGCTTATTTATTTATTGAGAGGTGAGGCCTCTATTCCAGAAATTGTCTATAAAATTGCTCCATTTTTCTGCCTTCCTCCCAACTTGGCTATATTGGTTTTATTTGTACAAAATATTTTGTAAATTTAATTTAATCAGCATTAGCCATTTTATATCCCACAATATTCTCTATTTCTTGTTTTCTCACAAATCTTTCTCCTATTTATAAGTCTGAGAGGTAAAAAGATCCATGCTCTTGAGATTTGCTTATTATATCTCCCTTTATGCTTTGGTCATGTATCCATTTTAACCCCAGATTGATAAATGGTGTAAGATACTGATCTATACCTAGTTTCTGCTGGACTGCTTTCCATTATGAGATTTCTTTTTATGAAAAAAATACCTTTCTTTATATCCTAGCACTTAGAGATTTCTCATCCTTCATCACTTGTATCTCTTGGTTCCCATGGTTAAAGTCTTAGCTAATATATATATATATATATATATATATATATATATATATATATATATATATATATATATATACAACCTATGTCATTTTACCTTCTTGGGGATGTAGGAGGAGAAGAAGGGAGAGAGAGAATATAGATGACAAAATGTCAGAAAAAATTTAATAAAAATTAAATTGACATAAAAAAGTTGAAACCATGCATTTATTAACCATTTCTCTATTCCAGGCACTCTACTAAATACCCTAATATATTTAAATCACAGGAAAGCATTTCACAGTCTTCCATGCAATCATTGTAGACAAGATGGTAAGATACGACCTAGAAAAAATGTAGTCCTCTAAATTCAGGCCTGGGTAAATAGCCAAATACACAGATTAGCCATTAGTGGATTGAAATCATTTGGAGGAATATTTCTAATGAAAGTGTCTCAGGGATTGGATATTGAGTGGCACAGAGTCCAATATCTTTTTATTGTTTAGAGGTGATATAGGTGGCATGCACATCAGCTTTGCAAATGAGGGAAAACCAGAACTAGCTAGTCCCACAGATATAACTAAGGTTGGTTTTTTTTTTTTGTTTTTTGTTTTATTGTTTTTTTTTTTTGCAGCGTAAAAATAGCACACACTACACTCAGTTCCTTCTTCCTTCCAGAGAGTAGAAGTATGTATGTGATGTGTATGTGTATGTGTATGTGTATGCATATGCCAGTGTCAATGAGGAGAGGGCAAATTAGCACAGGCTGGTGAGAGCATCAAAAGAAACTGTTCCCAACACCTCATTTTTATAGTACCCTAGCCCTTTGCTTCCCCTTGAATTGAATCAGGTGTCATCCACTTAGCATAAAAGAGAAGAAAAAGATGCTTTGAGTTTCACAGCTAAATAGACAATGGGGAAGGAGGTAGATGGGAGAATCAAGTAAGTGAGTAGGGAAAACTCATCATCTCTTTCATATTTTTGTGTAAAGGTTAGATCACCACCTCTTCTACTCTAGTCATAGCTCTGGTTGTCACAGGAGTCAAAGGGATCAGGAACCAAAAATTTTTGGACAAACTAGAATGATTGGCTAAATCTACTAATGGTGGAATTTTATATGGACAAAAATAAAAGTTCTACATTTGAGTTTTAAAAAACAAGTCATCTGGGGGAAGCTAGGTGGCTCAGTGGATTGAGAGTCAGGTCTAGAGATGGAGATCCTGGGTTCAAATTTGGATTCAGACACTTCCTTGCTGTGTGGCCCTGGATAAGTCATTTAATTCCCATTTCCATTTGCTTTTCTGCCTGGGAACTAATACACAGAATTGACTCTAAGACAGACATTAAGGGTTAAAAAAAAGCAGCCACTCACATCCAGAATGAGAGAAGCATGACTTAATGATAGTTCTCATGAAAAACATCTGGAAGTTTTAGAGCACTGATAGGTCAAAATTATTTTTAAAATAAGGTTTATCAGTCCAAAAAGCTACTTTGGTCTTGGATTTCATTAAAGGATGTGGAGTTTCTATCTAGAATGAGAAGATGATCACCTATCTTTCTTCCTCGACTTTACCTGGAGTGTTTTGTTTTGTTGGGGATGGGGTTCTCCATTTTAAGAAACACATTGACAACTAAAGTATTTCCAAAAGAAGGTGATCAGAATAACAAGTAGAGAAGTAGATCATAAAAGAGTCCTTTGAAGGAAGCTGAAAAATTTATCCTAGAAAAGATAATATGGTGGCAGAGGAGTGGAGGAATAAAGCTCATTCTTTTTCACTAGCCCTCTGAAGGACTGTCCAATGAAAGAGAAATTAGACTTTTCTGCTTGTCTTCAGATGTTAGAAGCACGAACAGAAAATGGGTAGAAATTGCAGAAGCAAATTTTAGTTCCATAAAGTGAAAAAGGTAATCACGAGATCTCTCTTTATGTGAAATGGACTGTCTCAGAAACTGTAAATTCCTACATTAGTGGTCAGCTGACCCCATTTATTGACAATCTTGTTCAGATGCACTTTGGTCCTGATGCCTTATGAGGCTTCTTCCAAATCTGGGATTCTGAGAGCACCTGTTGTTCAAATGCCATACCTCTATTCATTACCTGTGTGACCTTGAGCTAGTCCTTCCCCCCTCCTGTCATCAGATTGGACTGAGTGATCCTCATGGCTGGCTGCTATCAGCTCTAGCATCTCAGAACTCCCTCTGCCTCTCTGGAGTTTCCTCGATTCTATTCCCGGTTGATGATTCATCTCTTAACATTTTCATCATACCTTAAACATGCTGTTTCTCATCTCTGAGCCTGTTTCAGAGCGTGAGACTCATTGGGTAAGAATATTCAGACTCAATCGTAGCTAAGCTCTTTCCCCTGGCCTTGGCGTGGGTAGAGGAATTGGCCACCCACTCAGTGTGACCTGTGGGGGCTCCCTGTGCTTCCTGGCACAGACAAAAACACGGTACCAGAGAGGGAGCTAGGACCTGGGAGGAAAGAGCTTAGTATATTATCCACTTACCCCACAGGAGAAAAAAAAAGCCTGCCCTGTCCTAATCACAGGAAAAATAGAGCCTCCAGAACTCATTTTAATAATGAGCAGGGAATATCGACTAGAGTTAATGTCAGGTCACGGCTGTGCTATTTTAGGGGGAGTGAGGGAGAGATGGTAGGCGGATTAGAGACCAGCAGGAAGAATATATGAATTTGCAATCATCTGTTTAGGGCACTTAAGTAGGGCAGAGCCACAGCAACACTTTCCAATGACAAAGAATTGTCAAATCCTAGGGTTAGATTATTTAGCCAAGACCACTGCTGGCTGCTGGGATACTCTGTGGAATTCCTGAGGAAGGATTCATTAAGCTTGCAATATTATGTTAAGGGAGAGGGGGAAGGACACTAATCAGGATATAGGTTCAAATCCTGCATCAGCTGCTTAGGATTTTTGTGCTTTTATTTTTTTTAATGTGACTTCTCTGTGACTCAGTTGCCCCACTTGAAAAATGAAGGGGTTGGGACTAGCTTGGTTTTAAAGTACCTTCCAGCTCTAGCCTCTACAATTCCTTCTGAAGCTGACAGTGATTTTCTAAACACTGTGAAGACTTCCCTTTCTCCTGAAGAAGTCAGGGTGTGCCATGCTGGAACAGTTTTGATGTATAGGAATTCCATCCTTAGAATCAGTCAAAATTTGCCTTTCTGAGATGGTCCTGGTCGATCCTCATTCTGCTTTTCAGGCAAGGTCAAACACAATAAACCTCCTTCCTCTCTCCTCTGACAGTCTCTCAGTTATATGAAAAAAAACAAGCCCATCTCTCCAGAGACAGGTAGGTGGTTCAGTGAACTGAATGTTGGGCCAGGAATCAGAAAACCATTCCATTGTTTTTCAGTTGTGTCTCATTTTTTATGGCCCCATTCAGGGTTTTCTTTGTAAAGAGACTGGATTGGTTTTCTATTTCCTTCCCCAAATCATTTTAGAGATGAGGAAACGGAGGTAAGCAAGGTGAAGTGACTTGCCTAGGAGCACACAGCGGGTAAGCATCTGAGACCATGGGAGTCTTACTGCCTCCAAACCCAGCACTCTATCTACTGCATCACTAGCTGCCAGAGACCTGGCTTTAAATTTGGCCTCAGATATTTATTATCTGTTTGACCCTAGGCAAGTCATTTTATCTCTCTCTTCCTCAGTTTCCTCAGCTATAAAATGGGGCTATCGTAGTACCTACCTAATAGGATTGTTTTGAGGTTCAAACAAAATATTTGTGAAGATGTTTGGCATGCCGTAAGTACTTAATAAATGCCTATTTCCTTCTCCTTATCTGTTCTTCTCTTGACTCAAAAGCTACGGATCCTTTACCCTATCCTTGTATGGCATGGTTTGCAATCTTCTCATCATATTACTTTCAGTATATAGAGCAGTGATTGCCAAAGTGGGTGCTACCACCCCCTGGTGGGTGCTGCAGCGATCCAGGGAGGCAGCGATGGCCACAAGGGCATTTATCATTTCTATTAATTGCTATTAAAATTTAAAAAATTAATTTCCAGGGGTCTAAGTAATATTTTTTCTAGAAAGGGGGTGGTAGGCCAAAAAAGGTTGGGAACCACTGATATAGAGTAAGTTTTTGATAAAAGCTCTTTTCCTAAACACAGCATGCTCCAGATTTCAAATGTCCCTCCAAAAAAGTAGCCCAAGAACTGATCTCAGATTTCCATGTGAGCTCTGACCACGACAGAAAACAAAAAGTATCCTCCCTTAGCAGGAAAAGGGTAGAGTACATACATTGCTAGACTTAAAAACAGGAAGACTTGGATTCATTTCTTGCTTCAGAATTGTGTGACCTTGAACAAGTCACTAGATCTCATTAACCCTTAGTTTCTACTTCTGTATAATGGTGCTGATAATAACTATAGTACACACTTGGCAAGTTTCTTGTGAGAGATTATCTACTGCCTGGGTGGTGGAGGTGGAGAGAAAGGTAGAAAATTGGAATTATAGAATATCAAAAAAGAAATGTCAAAATTTTTTTTCTTGGGGGCAGCTGGGTAGCTTAATGGATTGAAAGCCAGGTCTAGAGATAGGATGTCCTAGATTCAAACCCAGCCTCAGACACTTCCCAGCTGGGTGACCCATTGCCTCACCCTTCACTGTTCTGCCTTGGAACTAATACACAGTATTAATTCTAAGATAGTAGATAAGTGTTTAAATTTTTTTCTACCTGTAATTTAAAAAAAAAAGAGTTGAAAATTTAAAATAAATAAGTTTATTGGGAGGATCAATTGAGATAACAAATGTTAAGTGTTTGCAAACCTTAAGGCACCATATGAATGGTAGCTGGTATAATTATGATTGCTGCTATTGTTGTTATTATTATATTTTGTCCACAGACTGACTATTAACCCCAACCACAGATGGAGTCTTCATCTTGGTCATAGATTAAATCATCACCCTGGTTCCAGTCTAAGCCCTGACCTTGGTCATTAAATGTGATGAGGAATGTCTAAACCAGATAAATTGATAAACGATGATGAGGGTGGTATTGATGAGAATGGAGCTGGTGGTGATGATAAAATGCCACCTCTCTCTCTTAGACAGACATCCATCCATTCATCAGTACCCATTTGTTGATCATCCATTATGAGTGAAACTGCTGGTTTAACTATGAATATAAATACTAAGACCTGAAAGGGGAAAAAAAAACAAAACATCAAATTGCAAGCGGGCTGGGCAGTCCCAGCTGGCTGGCCTGGGATTATAAGAGCCGAATGAACTGCCTGTGGGGAGCTGGGCAGAGAAGGGGACATGCCAAGCCCAGCAATGGAACTGACATTCACTGAGCAAAGAAGGACACAGAAAAATCAGAGCTGCTCACTTGCTATTTATCTTCCTGGCAGGTGGATGAGTGGATATGAAAGCCTATGCCTGGGGGACTCTACACCACAAAAAGCAATGGGATAAACTGACCCACTTCTGGCCTCAAGACAACTCTGTCCTTCCTCTACCACCTGGCAACCATCTCTGCAGACCCCTATTCCCTCCCTCCAAACACATACTCAACATACAAACACACCCCTGGATAGGAAGAATTCTTTCCATAGATAATAAAATATTGCTGTTGAGTCATTTCAGTCATGTCCAACTTTCTGTGTCCCCATTTGGGGTTTTCTTGGCAATGATTCCTGAGTGGTTTGCCATTTCATTCTCCAACTCATTTTACAGATGAGGAAACTGAGGCAAACAGGATTAAGTGACTTGCCCAGGATCACATAGCTAGTAAGTGTCTAAGGACAAATTTGAACTCACAAAGATGAGTCCAGGACTGACACTCTATATATCATACCTCTAGCGGCCAAATAAAGATAATATTCGTAATAACAACAAAAACAAAAATAGTGCTTCCGGCTTTATAAACACTTTTCTTCCAGCAATCCTTAGAAATTGGTAGTCCTGAGAAATATCCTCCCAGTTTTACAAGAGGAGGAAACTGAGGCTAAATGATGCAGGATAGAGGCAATTGCTAGTCATACATAAGGCTGGATTTGGAAACAACCTGGTCTGGAATCTGTTCTGTGTGACTTTGGACACACAGAAAATTTCTCTGTTGGTTTCATTTTTCTCCTCTATAAAATGAAGGAAGCTGGGCTAGGTTGGGTAGAGAAATGGACATGAACAGCAGAGCTTGAATTCCATTACTGAGAAGTAGCTTTATGAGCCTGGGCAAATCTCTTGACCCCCTTCTCTGAACTTTTCTATCTCTCAGGTCCCTTCCAGATCCAAATCTATGATCCTAGATGGTCTCTAAAGTCGCTTCTAATTCTCAAATGCCTTGTTACCAGGAGACTCACCCAGTACCCCACATTTAATAAAAAAATCCCAGTTCAATTTGGGATTTGAGTCCAGGCCTCAGGACTCCAAGTCCATTACTCTTTCTATTTGACTACATGCCCTTTCTTAATGATAAGAATAAGAACCCTTAAGATCATACATTCCTTTTTTGTGGTTTCCAGACTTTAAAAAAACATGCTTCTGTCACCATTTCATCTTGGAACTTTTCTCAGAACCATGGACTTCCTCACCTCAACAATAACTATCCCCTCCAGCCTTCGCAACCTAGAAAGTCCCTCAGTAAAGCTCACTCCCTTCTCCACTGGTGAATTCCTCCTGAAGTATCTATTTTGTGGAGGAGCCCACACCTTCATTCCCCTTCTGGCCCTGGTCCTTGCTTCTACACCTCAAAGCCATGCCCCTAGGCCAGGTACTTTCATTCTTCCCCACCCCCTTTCATCCCCACTCTCCAAATTTCATCTCACTTTTGCATGTTTCTCCAAAAGAATGTGAGGATCTTGAGGGTAGGAATTATCTTTCCTTTTGCTTGTATTTTAATCTCCAGCACTTAGCACAGTCCTGACATGTGATGAGCATTTAAGAATTGCTTGTTTCTTTCCTTTCCTAATTCCTCCTTTTCATATAATTTCAGACTATTTAAATAGTCTTTCTTATCCATTATCTCATCCTATACCCACAACTTGCTTGACAGAGTTCAGTCTTTCCCCATTTAATAGCAAAGGGACTATGTCTAGAAAGAGCATCAAAGTTACATTACAAGCCAGTGAAGGAGATGGCAATAGAAAGTGGCCTTTAAGCAAAGTAGGTTGACTATATAGTATGATATACAGAAGACTAGAGACCTAAGCATCTTATTCTAGATTCCCCAGGCATAGAGTTCGGAGTAAAAGGCTTTGAACTCCATGAAGCACTTTAGAAATGGGAATCATGACCAGCAATGTACTACTTACTGCTCAGTTTCCTCTTATGTAAAATGAAGTTGAATTAGATCATTGGCTCTATATGTACAGAAGAATGAGACCATAGAGATTACTTGGTAACCCTTTTTTTTATACTTGAGGAAACTGAGGTCCAAACAGTTAGATGACTTGCCCAAGGACAAATGGGTGACAGAGTTAATTATTCACACATAGATCCTTAGACCCTCAATTTTTGTCCTCTTCCACTGCCTCCTAATGATCTCTCAGAGTGCTTTACTAATTTTTAAAATAAGAATCCACAGACATTAGTATAATTGAGTCTATGGGATGCCCAGACCAATTATTGAAATGAGTTTTGAAAGAAACAAAGACATTCCACCTGTGATGCTTACTGCCTATGTGACCCAAGGCACACCATTAAACGTCTCAGCATCTCAGTTTTCTCATCCATAAAAGAAGGGAGTTAGATCAGATGGGTTTTGAGATCCCTTCTAGCAATGAATCTATGCTCCTATGAGTTAAAAATGGTGTCTTGGGTTTGAGGTTAGTGGTTCTAGATTCCAGATTCACGCTCTGATTCCGAGTCTCTCTCTGTGACCTTAGATTCATCATTTCCACTCTCTGAGACTTAGTTCTCCCAACTGTCAAATGGATATTCAGGTCTTTGCTTTACTGACTTCACAGGAAGTATAAGAAAAGTTCTTAGAATGTACAATCAAAAGGTACTTTTATATAGTAAAGGTACAATTATATATATGTGTATAAATATGCTACTATGAATTTTATATGTAAAAGGCACTATTACATATTAAAATATGTAACATAGAATGTTAGCACTAGAAGAGACATTTTTCATTCATACAATAAACATTTATTATGATCTGATTATGTGTCAGGCATTGTGCTAAGCACTTAGAACACAGGATGCTGAATGTCAGTGATGAAGATGGCCTTAGTCTAATTGCTTCATTATATATGTAATAATGATGATTTCTTACAATAACAGAGGATTTGATGTTTTACAAAATAACTTTCATGAGAATTTATCACAATCACTATCCTCAAAACCCCAGTTATAAGGGCAGAGCAGAGATTTATTCCCCCCCCTCACCTTTTTTGGAGAGAGAAGAAAAGAAATTGAGGTCCAGAGATGAGAAGTGATTTGACCTAGGTCACTAGTCAGAAAATGGTAGAACCAGAACTAGAGTAAGGTCCCTTGATATCTGGTTTTAGAACTCTTCCCGGTGCATCATAGTCCCTTCCTCTTCACCTCCCCTGTCTCTCTTCCAAGTCCTCTTGGGATTTACAGCCAGAGCTCAGCTTTGATCACATCAGGTGTCTTCATGATAAATATGTTGTTTGTAATCATCCCCATGAGAGCTCATGATTTTCTATTTGGTCTCCACAGCTAGTCAGGAATGATGATAATGCCACTTACCATTTGTGCAGGGCTTTTAACCCCATAGCACACATTCACTCCTACAAATGACATTTATACTCTGCTCCCAGTTTGAAAGATCTTTTTTATTTCCTAGTAAAAAGCCTTTGAGGTTCTTTAAGGCCCAATCCAAAGATTATCTCCTCCAAGATACTTTCCTCCACTGCTTTGGACCACAATAAACTTGCCCTCCTGTAGTACAAAGAGGAGAGTATGAGTGTGCAAATAATATTGATACCTCTAGGGTGAAAGCTTACGGAGCCCTTTCCAGGGCTATTCATTCATCTTTGGTGTGTCCGCCTTTCACCCAAGTCTTGCCTCTGGTTCAAAGAAGCTAAAACACACCCATCAGTCACACCTCAGTAAAATCATCTCAGAAGATGGGCTAAACCAGATTGGGGATAAATGACAGGCTTTAAACCTGTTGGTGAGTTAGCAGGTGTCTACTCCAAGTATGTGAAGACTTCCCCCCGGTTGAATGGGCAGATGAGAACAATTTGTTCCAGTGGCCATGAAGGTGGCTGAAGCAGGCGTTGTGGAGCACTTAGAGTTTGATCAGACACTGAAGATGCAAGATCATCTACTGTATCCTGGACCATTGCTCATCACCCTGATCTTTGTCTGTCCACTGGATGTTAATGAATCTGGAAGGGAGAGTGAGACTTTGTACAATCTGCCTCACTTAAATCCAATTCCTCTACAAGTCAGGGCATCACTTTGTCATGTCATTGGTCTCCTCTTCAAAAATGAAGGACAAACAACAACAAATGCAAAGAGAAGTACACATAGAACCAGGGTTCAATACTATTGGGTTCAATACGTTTTTGTGCCACTTATTAGCACACATTCTTGTGGGACATTTGTCCTCTCTCTTTTTCCAACTGTAAATACTTCACTTCAGTTTCCTCATATATAAAATAGGACAACAATACTCATACTATCTAGCATGCAGAATGGTGAGGATCTTAAAAGGTTAAAGACATTAAAGATATGTTATTGTTACTTGAATGTGCTTCTCTCATTTACTTTCCCCAACACACACACACACACACACACAAACACACACACACACGCACGCACGCACACATTAGTGTAACATGCTCCTGGTGAATAAAGTCTTTCTAGCAATACAAATCAGTAACTATTGTGCAACTTAGAGAAGAAATGACTTGTCTAGGCTCACTTGGGTAATATGGGTCAAAAGTAGGACTTGTACCTGTCTCCCTGATATCTAGATCAGCCTTTGTACATTTTACTAAGATTCTTTCCTTCTGTATTGCTGATGCTCCACATGTGTGGACCTTTGGTATGTAAGGTCTTAAGGGAGTTTGGTCAATACAATGAAGAGAGTGAAGGTTGTGGCAGTGGAGGAAATGAACTTAATCCCAGCTCAGACACTTGCTTTGAGTGTGTCTTTGGGCAATCATTTCCCTTCTCTGAGACTCAGTAACTTCCTTTGAAAAAAGAAGGAAAATAATAATGCCTCTTCTGCTACTAAAAGAAAGAATGTTGGAAATACTGATTGTGCTACTGTTGAGCAAATTCCTTGTAAAATTTAAAATAAAAATCTAAAAAAGAGAGGGTTAGACAAGATAACCTCTAATGTCCCTTCCACTGTTAAATTTCTGACCTTCATCCTCATTTCTATCGTCCTCTATAATACCTCATGGACCTTCTTAAAGGAAGGAAACAAGTATTTATTAAGTACTCTACTCTGTGCTATGCACTTTACAATATTATCTTGTTTGATCCTCACAACAACCCTGAGATGTAGGTGCTACGATGAGTTGAGGAAACTGAGGCAAGCAAGGGTTGAGTGACTTACCCAAGGTCACACAATTCATAAATATCTGATTTAAGCTTAGGCTTTCCTTACTCCAAGACCATCATTCTATTCACTGGGGCACCTTCTTGAGCACAAAAGGTATTGCTTATACATCTCAATCTACCACATAGCACTAATTTACAAGAATGTTCAAGTTTAGTAAAGAATTATGGAATGAATGGTTATAAAACTTTATTCATGTACTATATGTGGGCAAAAACACTCTCCATGATTACTTCATTGGTTCTCTGTAGTTCATCAAGGTCATTAAGGTAGTGTAACTATTCCTGTCTATGGATGAGGAAGCTGGGCTTGGTTAAGGCATGAATTCATGGCTCACTTCTCTGACTTTAAGCTCCCTAAGAGTAGTTACCCTATCATAGGATCATACATTTAGAACTGGGAGGAACCTCAGAATCCTTTTAGTCCCAATTCCTCCTGTCTAATGCGGTTTTTGAGAATAGGACCTTCCCATTGAAGCAAAGAGGTGACTTCCTCCTAGAATCATAGTGTAATTCTGGGTGTCAATCAGCCTATAAACCGTAAGGACTGGAATAGAGAGTCTTTTGAAACCTAGCACTCCAAAGGACCTCAAAACAGAACATTAGAGCTAGAAATGACCTGAGAACACAGAATGTTTCAGCTGGACAGGATAGAAGAGATCATTTCATCCAACTCTCTCTATTCTCAAATTTTACAAAAATTGAAGAGATGTGAAATGGCCAAGGTCATCCAAACCTACAGAGCTGAGACCAGAAACCACATTTCTTTCCTAGGTTCCAGTCCTGGACATTTTTTTTTTCTGTTACCAGGTAGGCTATTTGTCCCATGCCTAAAGGGATCTTCTCTGACTAAGATGTAACCTTCACAAACATCCTAATTTGATCTTATCTCCTTTCCCTAGATTGTATAATTGGGCATGAAAAATTAAAATGAAAAGCTCTTTGAAGTGAACCCAGAACAGCAAAAGATTTTCAAACTGTCAGAGAATTCTCTCTCTCTCTCTCTCTCTCTCTCTCTCTCTCTCTCTCTCTCTCTCTCTCTCTCTCTCTCTCTCTCCCAAAAGGAAAAGACTTCTTGTTTGGAATCTTTCCGAGGCAGATGTGCAAGGACTCTTGCAATACCAATCTCTGGCATTGAGCGTCTTCTATTGACTTAAAGAAACAACAGCAGAGTTTGCATATAAGAAATTCCATTTTTCAATGTCAGCCAGATAGAGAGAAATGGGATCAGAGCGCCCCCTGTTTGCAAATGGGCCACTGAGCACTGGGAGGGGAGGAAGAGGCAGGAGGAGGCTCTGATAGCCCCTGACTTCAAGGGGTCCTGCATGGGGATGGGGGAGACAGGATCGCGGATCTAGGGAAACTCCCCATATAAGAAAGTGATCTACCCACGGGGATCCCCTGGATGTAAACAAGGTAATCCCTGCCTTAATGGAGAAACAAGTAAGAGGAGGACACACAGGCAGTTTAGAACATTAACTGTCAGCGACAGAAAAGAACTCAGAGATGGTCTTGTCTACTGTCCTCATTTTACAGAAGGAGCTAAGACTCAAAGAAGACACTTGCCCAAGGTCATAAAGCTCTCCTCCTGTGATCGGCCTCCCTGAACCAGAGCTCTCTTTGTTCAGTGGCAGAGTGTGCAGCCATGAATCTGTAGCTAAAATCTGGAAATTGTGGATGAGAGGGAAGGACACTGGTCTAAGGTCGAGGAGCCGTGGCTGGGAGCTGGATGGGCTTTGAAGAGTTAAACTCTACAAACTCTACACTCTACAACTCTACAAACACAAGAGTGGATCGTCACTGTAAATTATTAACATTAGGCATTTATTAATAATATTGCGTTATTTATTCATGCTTATTGATGAATGAAGGAGCAGGACAGACTAGAGGAATGAGGGAAGGAAGGCTTCTTGGAGGAGTCAAGGCTTCTTGGGACTTCAAGTCAGGCTTTGTGGGTCCAAGGCAAACACAGGAAATCATCAGTCTATTCTAAAAATAGAATGCAGTATAAACTGCAGTGCCAAGCTGTGTGGCACAGAATATGTGGGGGCCCAGGAAGGTTTCCAGGAGGAGGCGGGACTTGAGACCAGCATTAAAGGATGGGGAGCGTTTGGTTGGGGGAGGATAGGAGGGACCTTCCAAGTTGGGGGGCTGGAAGGGGGAACAAGAAGCCTGAGAAAAATCGAGGTGGTGAAAGATCTTTGGAGTGAAAAGCCATGGATGAATGTAAGATGGTATTATCACCATTCCTGTCTAGCTGGGGAGACAAACTGAAAATCATGAAACCACATGGGGACGATTACAAACAACATATTTATAAAAGCAGTGATACAGTCACAACTGAGCCTTGGCTGTGAATCCTGAGGGGGCTGAGAGGAGGGAGAAGGGAAAGGCTGCCAGGGAAGAAGCTCAGGACTGGCAGCCAGATCTAAGCTTTGCCACTCCCTGGCTGTGTGACTTAGAACTCGTGTCCCCTCTGTGGGCCTCCTCTGCAAAATGAGGGGGTTGGATGAGATGAAGACCCCTTCCATCTCTGACATTCTGTTTCGATGAGTATAATATCCTGCATCTCTGAGTAATCCGAGTGGGATGGGATTAATCAGGGAATGAAGGAAAAACTCCAGAGACCAGAGGAGCCAGGCATCTGCAAAGAGGCCCAGCACTACCTGTGGGTGGACTGGCCACCTGCATGATATGATTTCAAGGGCACTGGGAAGGAAGCCTCTAATTCCCCAACATCCTCCTCCACATCCCTACTATTGCCTCAGAGTCCTTTACTAGGACAAGTAGACCTATTATATCAGAAATGAGACTTAAAATGGCCAACCAACATCTACTCTTGTATACTTTCTCTAAATATAAAGGTCAAGGCCCTCCTCCCCCTTAATAAAAATGAAGCATCAGAGTAGGATTTTAGCAGAGAATTTATTTTTAATATCAAAGGAGAAATATGAATGTGAACAGTCTTTGAGATCATTTTTTTTAAAAAGATAAAACAGAAAGTTCACTGTTCCATCACTGTCCATTCTCATTCCATATCCCTTTTTCTTTCCTTCTTTCTCTTTTTCCTATTCCCTCAATCTCTTTTTCTCTCCTTGTTTCTTGTGCTGGAAAGAATATTAGAGGCTTTCAAATCTGATCCAATACATTTTTTATATAGCATTTTTTCCAGATTACATGTCAATACAATTTCTTAATCTTTATTGATATTTTATAATCTATGTTCTCCCTCCTACTCCTTGAAAATAGGTAATATGATATTGGTTGTACATATATTACCAGATAATATATGTTGCCATGTTTGTCATATGGTAAAAGAAGACACATATTGCTTATACTAGACAAAAATTCTTGGAGGAAATAAAGAATGGTATGTTTCAATTTGTGTTCAGACTTCATCTATTCCTTCTATGGCAGCAGGAATCCAATTTTTTTTTCTTTTTTGTCTTGAGTCCCTTATTTGTCCTGGAGCCCTTCCTTGTTGATAATTATTAAGTCCTTCACAGTTGATCATCATACATTATTTTCGTTGTTGTGAACAATGTTCTGGTTCTGATCACTTCAGTTTGCATCACTTCAAATGTCTTTCCAAGTCTGTGTGTTTGTATGTGTGTGTGTGTGTGTGTGTGCGTGTGTGTGTGTGTGTGTGTGTGTGTGTTTGAGAGAGAGAGAGAAAGAGAGAGAGAGAGATCATCTTGTTTGTCATTTCTTATGATACAGTAGTATTCCATTACAAATATAAACTACAATTTGTTCAGCCACTCTCCAATTGATAGACATACCTTCAGTTTCCAGTTCTTTGCCACCACAAAAAGAACTGCCATAGTTTTGTCTAAGTAGGTTCTTTTCCTCAATCTTTAATCTCTGGGATATAGATCTAGTAGTGGTATTGCTGAGTCAAAAGGTATGCATATTTTTATGGCCTTTTGGGCATGGTTCCAGATTGCTCTCCTGAATAATCATAGCAATTTACAAGTCCAGCAGCAATATATTCTTGCCCCAAATTTTCCACATCTCCTCTAGCATTTATCATTTTCCTTTCTGTCATGTTAGCCCATCCGATTGGGTAAGGTGGTACCTCAAAGTTGTTTTAATTTGCATTTCTCTAATTGATGTGATTTGGAGTATTTTTCATATGACTAAAGATGATTCTAATTTCTTCATCTGAGATTCACCTATTCATATCCTTTGATGATTTGACAATTAAGAAATGCTTTATATTTTTATAGATTTGACTCAATTCTCTATATATTTGACAATTGAGTCATTATCAGAGAGTCTTGTCATAAAGATTTTTTCAGTTTGTTGTTTGCCTTTTAGCCTTGGTTGTATTGCTCTTGTTTGTGCCACAACATTTTAATTCAATGTAGTCAAAATTATTTATTTTATATCTCATAATGTGCTCTATATCTTGCTTTGACCTAAATTCTCTCAAATTTGTAGATCCAATAGGTAAACTATTTTGTCCTCTAACTTGTTTATGGTATCACTCTTAATTTTTAAATCATGTTTCCATTTCAACTTTGCCTTGATTTATAGCGTGAACTGTAGGCTTTTGTCTAATTTCTGCCATCCTGTTTTCCAGTTCTCTTAGTAGTTTTTGTCAAATAGTGTGTTCTTCTTCCAGAAGCTTAGATCTTTGAGCTTGTCAAACATTGGTTTACTACGGTCATTCACCCTTGTGTGTTGAATGCCTACTCTATTCCACCAACCCTATAATTTTAACGATAAAGAAATTGAGGTTCTGTGTTATCATAGGATCAAAGTTTTAAAGCCAGAAAGAAGCTGAAAAGCCTTCAATCCAACCCCAAGATTTTACAGATGAGAAGCCCAAGGTCACATGGAAAGTCAAGAGAAGAGATGGGATTCGAACTCAGGCTCTATACTCCCTTCTTGGGAGATAATTATTTGTTATGTGACTTTGAGCGAGCCATGTCTCCTCTGAGTTTCAGTTCCTTGAAAAATTGAAACATCAAACTAGATTATCTATAAAGTCCCTTTAAGCTCTTCTAGTTTGTTTTGATGTCTTCTTGTTCCTTCCAGTTCCCAACATTCTGTCTTTGAAAGTCTCTTTCACTTGAGACATTCCATGTTCTATGATCCCTTCTAGCCCTGATATTCAAGATTCTATAAAGCAAATTTGTGTTTCTGTTTTAATGACTGAGCAGCAGAGGAGAGCCCCAGAGAGCAGCTGATTTATGTTGCTGGACTCAGCTATACAGCTGTTAATAAGTAGAATAATGATAATAATAGCTCAGTTTTCTCACAACCATCAAGCAATGTAAACATTGCAAATCGCAGAGCCCCTGTTTTGCAGATCAGCAAAGTAGCTCAGACTTTATGACTTCTCCAAGGTCACATAGTTTGGAAAAGTGTGGGAAGCCAGGACTATTGCCTAGGCCTTCTAATTCTAAAGCCTGTGATGATATTATCCCTCCCTGCTACCAAAAAGTATAACCCTGAACAATGGGAATTTCAATGGGCCAATCAATAAATCTGAGAGCATGTTTTAGTTTCTTCCTTGTGTTAGAGATTCAAAAGCAAAAATATATCAGTCCCTGTCCTCAAGGAATGTATATTCTACAAGGGAGATATATTCATATATATTAGGATATGTATATCCCTAAGATATGAAATGTGTTGTGGACTTAGAGTCTTTGATTCCAGTTCTACCTCCGATACTTGCCAGCTCTGTGAACTTAGACAAATCATTTAACCTCCTTGAAGCTTAGATTCTTCAACTGTAAAATGAGGAATTTGGATTCCATGACCATTATAGTTCCTTCTAGCTTAAAATCTAGGATCCTCTGAGTTTGAATCTATTCTAAATATATCTGAAATAAATACAAAAGTCTTGGGGGAGAAAGTACTAGCAACTAGAGGTACGAGAAATGGCCTCTGTAGAAGGAGGTAAATGAGCTGAATTTTGAGGGAAATAAGGGTTTCTTAAAGGCAGAGGTAAGGAGGAAGTGTATTCTAGACATGAGAAATATGTAATAGGAGGTACAGAGTCAGGAGATGAGAATTCAGCAGGGGAAACAGAAAGAAACCAGTCAAAGGTCCCTCCATCTTACCTAGAAACAATAATATGTTCTTGACTTTGTCCTTTGAAGGGCAGATAAGTGACTCAATGGATAGAGTTCCAGGCCTGGAGTCTGGAGGATTCATTTTCTTGAATTCAAATCTGGTCTTAGGCACTTACTAGCTGTTTGACCCTGGGCAATTAACTAAACTGTTTGCCTCAGTTTCCTCATCTGTAAAGTGAACTGGAGAAAGAAATGTCAGATTACTCCAGTATCTCCTTCATGAAAACCCCAAATAGAGTCACAAAGAGTTGGAAACAACTGAAACAAAACTGAATAACAACCTGCCCTATGGAGATATTTCTATTATTTGGATTTAGATTGGCAGATAAGGAAACCCCAATGACAATGAGAATGTCAAAGCTGAAAAGCCCTTTCAACAGTGAATTGACAGCATTTATAAAATGCTTTAAGTTTTGCAGAATACTCTACAAATATTATTACACTGTATCCATATTATCCCTATATTATAGATAAGAAAACAGAAGGTGACAGTGATGAAGTGATTTTCTCAGGATGATAACCAGTAAGTGTCTGAAGCTAGATTTGAACTCAGGTCCACTGATTATGGGTCCAGCACTCTATCCACTGTTCCACCTAACAATCTAATTTAAAACTATCAAACACCAGATAGAATTTCAGAGATCACCCAGTCCTATGATCTTATTTTTTTTAAGTTTTATTAATAGGTCTTATTTTTACTTAACATTTAAAGATTACTCTCGAAAAGAGCAGAAGCAGGAGACCATTGTACACAGAGACAGATACACTGTGGCACAATCAAATGTAATGGACTTCTGTACTAGCAGCAATGCAAGGATCCACGACAATTGTGAGGGATTTATGAGAAAGAAAACTAGCCACATTCAGAGAAAGAACTGTGGGAGTAGAAACACATAAGAAAAACAACTGCTTGATCACATGGGTTGATAAGGATATTATTGGGGATGTAGACACTAAAGGATCACCCTAATGCAAATATTAATAATATGGAAATAAGTCTTGATCAACGACACCTGTAAAACCTAGTGGAATTGCTCATTGGCTACGGGAGGGGAATGGAAGGAGGGGAGGGAAAGAACATGATTCATGAACCATGGAAAAAATATTCCAAATTAATTAACTAAATAAAAATTTTCAAATAAAAAAAATAAAGACTACTCTCTTTTGGGAGAGGCCTTGGAGCAAAGTGAAACACATAAGTGAAAGTAATAATACAGTGTCCTCATCTGAATGTTTTATGTACTCATTTTATGGATAAGGAAACTGAGGAGCAGAAAGGGGAAATAATTTTCACAAAGTCACATAGTCAAGAAGTGTCAGAGCTAGGATTAGTGGCACACAGGTTTCCTAACCTCCAGTCCTGGATTCATTCCCCCTCCTTATGTGAGGATTCTTGGTTTTCTTGAATCTAGAATAGCTAGGCCTTTAGTTTTTCAAAATTCTCTTAAATGCCCTCTGAATATCATGCATAATTGTAAAGTATAAATAACTGTGTATACAAAGCAAGAACTAATTTTTGTAATAATAATAATGTAGTGATGATTATTATTAACTTTTCTATAGCACTTACTATGTGCCAGGCACTGTGTAGAGTGCTTTAAAATGATCTCATTTGATATTCAGATGGCTTTTTTCTACTTAGGCAGCTAGGTAGAACAGTGCATAGGGCACAGGACTTAGTCATGAAAACTTGAGTTCAAGTCTAGCTATAACACTTATTAACTCTGTGACTGAGCAAGTCACTGATCCTCCTTGAGGCTCAGATTTCCTCATTTGTAAAATTGGGGATAATAATAGCACCTACTTCCAGTGGTCATGTGAGGAACCAGTGAGACAACAATTATCAAATGCTTTACAAATTTTAATGCATAATATAAATGCTAGCTTTACTCCAGGAGTGTAAAGTTATGAAAAAGCAGGCTGAGAATAGCTCTGGACACTGAGGAATTAAAAAAGGGTCCAAGGAACTTTCTGATTTAAGCTTAAGCCCCCCCACAACTGTCCATATTTGGAACTATATATGTGTATATATAAATATATATATATATATATTTGGGGGAAGTAAGGTTGAACTTTATATGGAACTTCTACCATTTTCAGACTGGTACCTTCTCTACAACTTCCAAGCTTAGATGAAAGAAAGAAGAAGGCAAACATTTATTAGAAGTCTGCTCTGTGCCAGGCAGTATGCTAAATATTTTACACATTTGATCCTTACAAGCACCTAGGCAGGTGGGGGTTATTATTATCCCTATTTTAGAATTGAGGAAACTGAGGCAAACAGTATCAAATGACTTGCTGAGAGTCACAAGTGAGGAAATTTGTCCAAAGTGGAATTTGAATTTGAGTCTTCCAGACCCAGTGCTCTGTCACTATGTCACAGAGCTGCCTCATCACTATTACAATGGTGGAATGAGGTTGTCAAAAATTATGCCCACAGAGTTCAAACTCTGAAAGGCCCTCCTCCCAAGTGATCCATGCTTTCAATATGGCGCTAGCAATGGCTTTGGTCATGTCCAACATTTCATGGCCCCATTTGGGATCTTCTTGGCAAAGATATTGGGGTGATTTGTCATTTCCTCCCCCAGCTCATTTTACAGATAAAGAAACTGAGGCAAACAGGATTAAGTGACTTGCCCAGGGTCACACAGCTAAATGTCTGAGAACAGATTTGGACTCATAAAGATGAATCCAGGCCCAGTGCTCTATCCACTATACCACCTAGCTGCTTTATGTAGCAGTGTACTATATATCATCTGAATACCTGCCTGGCTAAATGTTGAGAGGTTTTTACCATTTAAGTTACAACATGATGAAGTTTTCAGCAATAGCAACTCATCTACTAAGGCACAAAGGGGCTGCAAAATATTTTGAAGGAGAAAACAACTTATAACATCATGAATCCATTAAAGAAATGAAATATTACCAGTTGTAGAAGCAGCCTCCAAGGACACACAGTGCAACAAACTACACCAGCCTGGAAATTGCGTCTGTAACATCCCAGACAAGTGGACATCTAGTCATTCCTTGAAGCTTTCCAGTAATGGAGAACTCATTATGGACCTCGGGGATCCCATCTCATTTGTGAACAGATGGTTTGGCTCTGGACTCATAAAATCTCAGAGTTGGATGGCCTCTCACAGGTTACTAGCCTAGACTCCCACCCAGGACAAAAATTTCGCTTAGATCATTCCTTAGAGTTGAGTGATAATAAGCTCATAGATGGAGAGTTGGAAGTGATTTTAATGTCAATAAACCTTTATTTAGTGACTGCTGTATGTCAAGCATCCTGCTAGGAGCTAGTCATCAAATCCAATCCCCTAATTTTACAAAGGAGGAAAATAAGAAAGAGAGATGTGACTTGACCAAGGTCAGACAGTTTGTCATTGCCTGAGGCAGGATTTGAAGTAAAGATTTCTTGACTCTGAGGCTAGGATCCTATCTACTAGCCCAGTGATGGGCAACCTTTTGAGCTTGGTGTGTCAAAATTCGTCAAAAAACCGAACATAAATTGGGTGGTGCATCACTTTGAGAAAAGAACCATAATTTCACGATATTTATAGTTTAAATAAAAAAACATGTAATTGTAATATATAACTGTATTTAATAAACCAAAATAGGTAAATTAGTATAGGTCAGTGATGGGGAAACGTTTTTAAAGAGGGGGCCAAAAGAAAGGGAAAAAACTTTAGGTGGACCAATATAATTTATTAAAAAATAACAATGATATATTTTATAAAAGTCTTGTATTTTTTATTATTCCAAGCCCTATTAATGATTGAAAGATTATGAAGGAGAAGGGCCGCATCTGGCCTGAGGGCCATAGTTTGCCCACTGGTATAGGTAGAATTGTCATCTATAGTGCACAGAGTGTCTACACTACACTACAGCAAATGTTTCATCCTCGGCATACAGCCCCATACTTCTCCAAATGCGGCCGTGTGTCATCGAAAATGGCTACTCGTGTCATAGGTTTGCCATCATTCTACTAGCCTATGGTTTTACAGCTCTCTTTTTATTTTTTTCCAATAAAATCAGATTGGACAGAAAGCTCACTGTTTTTGAAGGAACTTCTTTTATTATGGAGAAACTCTGATAGTTGGAGAGCCCTTCCTTAAATAGGTCCGAAATTTGATCATTTACAATATTCATCAATTACTTCTTACTCTGTCCTTTCAGAAAACCCTGAATCAGGATGGAGAAGTATTTAAGATTGTGTCTACAAATGAAATTCAACCTAACAGGTCATTCAAAGCTGCTCTGAAGATAAAAAAGAAGTCACTGAAGGGCAGTCTGATAGGAAATGGAAAAGGAAGAGAAGAGCGATATAATAGGAAAATCCTGCCTTTGAACCTTAAGACTTGGATGCAAATTTCAACTCTGCAACTGGACTCTCTGATCTTGAGTCCAAAGTCATCCCTCTGGGGGCATCAGTGTCCTCTTTATAAAATGAGGAATTGGGATTAGATGATCTCGGAGGTCTCTTGTTACTCATATTCTGAGGGGTCCCTAGTGTATGGTGTTGGTAATGGGAAAAGAGGTATGTTCTGAGGAAAGTGACATGAGCCTAAGACCCTTTTCAGAAACAGATGGTGATATCTCTTTCTTTCTTTCTCTTCTCTACCATGTACCATCCTGAGTCCTAGCTCAGTGGAGAAGAGGATCATGTCTCCAATGGTTAGGGCCCACCATGTTTATATTGATGTTCAGTACTTTCGGGGTAAAGAAGGTCACATGGCATTTTAGCTAAGGACAGAAGCTGGAAATAGAGTTCCATTTCCATATGGTCACTGGAGCTACATCTAGCAGTAGCCTCTGTGGCCATGAGACCAGATCAGGTAGAAACAGCCCATTGCACAGACATTATACCTTTTGAAGGCACAGGTAAGCACAATTTGGAGAACAATCCCATGACATCAAAAATCCTACAATGTTTTGCCTTTCCACATATGTGTCTCTCCACACATGCCCCCTGTGTGCCCAACTCTTCCCGCTGATGGTGAATGTATAATAGGGGAAAGCAGGCCCCAAGCTTAAGGAGGAAATAGCTTATTTTTATTTTTCACATTCTGCTATTTTATTAAATTATTTGCTTTGAATTAATTATGTCCTCTGGCTAATTGATAAAAAATAAATATATATGTGGGGGCTCATGAGTTGTGGCTGTGGTGTGTATGCAGACAAGCAAAGTGGCTACAGCCTGAAATACTCTCATTTGGCAGATTCTTCCTGTGAAATGGGGCAGGAGATGCCACTGCCAGGGAGATACCTATATTTCAAATTTAACTGGGCCCCTCCCCTAAGCCCTCCACCCTATTTTGATTGTCCCTACTCTAGTATACCCAAGCTTTTCTTCGTATAGACATCGTTTCTGTTCATGCTACAGTTTCCACAAAAACAAATTGTCACCTAAACAAGACAGCTGCCTGGTGGCTCCCCGAGGGGGGCCTGGGCTGGAGAGAATGCTAGAGCTGGGGAGTAAATCTGCTCCTGCTTCTGCAGTAACAGTGATTCAGGCCTCAGAAAAGCTGGGTTTATTAAAAATCATCCGTCTGCGTTCCCAATATGACTTACTGTACGCATCTCTCCAGGAGAATGGATGAGCCTTTTAGAAGTTAATGTAAGCAACCGTGCCCTTTGTTTGCATCCGGCTTAGGAGGCAATAAGTTTGCTCACATCAGGCACACCATCTGGGAGCCTGGTATGTGTATGGGGGGAGGGAGGATGGGGGACCCTGGATGAGAGGTTTCATTCAAAGGCAAGCTGGGAACTGTCAGGTTCCCCTCTGCCAAAATCCTGTGCCTCTCAAAAGATATAGTAGTAATGGTAAAAATCAGCCCCAATAAATGGTCCCGCTTTATGGGTTTTTTTTATAGGTTTTAAGATTTACAAAGTGTTTTCCTCACAACTCTGTGATGTAAGTGACAAGGCTGCTATTTTCCATTTGACAGATGAGAAAGCTGAATTTCCAAGAGCCAGGGTCACAGGACCAGTATATAGGGAAGCCAAGAATCCAGTGCTCTGCATAGGGGGAAAAGCAGGAGATTCAGAATCAGGGGATTTGAGTCCAAATCTTAGCACCACTCTTAACACTCTGGGGGATCTTGGATGTGTTACTTAAATTCTAGGTCTCTAATTCCCCATCTGTAAAATATGAAAGCTAGAATAGATTAACTCTAAGGTTTGAGAAATCCTATGAACTCAGATTCCCCAACTTCCAGGTTAGCAGTCTTTCCAAAGCAAAGGGTGTTATCAAGATGTAAATAAGGGAATCTGAGTGGGTCAACAAGGCAATTTGGGTGTGAGGAAGGATAAACGGGATATTAGGTGATTATAAGGTGATTGGAGGAGGAATGAAGGTAAGGGAAGGTATATAGGACATAAAGGAAATGGGGTATGTAGGAGAGGGCAGCTCAAACAGGTTTATTCCCAGAGGCTTGAGACAGAGAATACAGGGAGGAAACTAGGGCCAGTAATATTTATGTTTAGGTTTTGGCTGGAGGGTTTCTCTTGTTAGTTTCTAAAGTCTCTTGAGGAAAGAGTCAAGAGGGCCCCTCTCTGCCAGTCAAACTGATGGTTGGAGGAAGTCTCTGGTAAGTACTTCCTGCCAAGATGGATGCCCCTAGTTCTCTCAAGAAATAAAAATAAAATGATTCCTTCCCTCTTTAGCCCTTGTCTCAATTTTTGATACAATGATTCACCAGAGGCTTTGAGTAGGAAACAAGGGGATTTATTAATCCCAGGTTAGTCAGAGGGAAAGAGGTTCAGGATTTTCTAACTGCTGCTAGGGAGAGGGGTGATGGTGGGGGATGGGTCGCAGGAGAAGTTTAGACTGAAAGAGCCTGCTCTCCCAGTTGGGAGATTTGACTGCCTTTTAAGTAAAGTCCTTATTAAATCACTAAAACTAGGGGTAACTTATTTGAGGATACTCTACTTGTCTATAGAAACTAAAACCCACAATGTTCAATCACCAAGCCCTCCCATTCACCCAGGGCCCAAAGGAAATTCAGGGGAAGGGAAGGGAATGTAGATGGAGAGATCAGGGAGAGGTCCAGAGAAATGAGATAGGTTTAAATTTCCCCAAGACAAATAAGCACAGGCCAAGGCAGAAGCAATTAGGCCAAAGCCAAGCCAAAAGGCTGCAGCTAACAGGTTAAGCAAAAGCAAAACCTCCAGCCACAGCTAAAGCCAGAAGGCAAAAAGCCTTCTCACCTTGTCACCAAACTTCACCTCTATTTATAGCTTCAAGTTCTAACTGACATTCTGAAGATTCTAAGACTTCTAAGTGACTTTTTAGTGACTGTTAGAAAAGATATTCTTCTTCATGGAAAGTCCACAACAAAATTCAATACCTTTCCATTTCCCCTTCTGCCCCTATTCTTCCCTTTTCTTTCTGGCAAGGATATGGTGATCTTATTATTCATCTACTTTTGCAACTATCTTAGCATCAGCCTCAACTTTCCTCTCTCTCTCATTCCTCATATCCAATGAGTTGCCTAGGCTCAGGGAGTCTACTTCTATGATATTTCTTTCTCTCATCCATCCCTTTGTTTCTATTCACGTTACATTTGCCTTACTCCAGGCTTTCATGACTTCTCTCTCTCCTGGATTAGTAGAATAGCATCCTAATTAGTCATTCAGTCTCTCCCTTCTCTAGTCTATCCTTCACACCATTAATATTCCTAAGATACAGATTGAACCACATTACTCCTTTGATTAAGAAGCTTCTGTGGCTCTCTCTCTAATGTCTCAGTTAAAATGCAAATTCCTCTGTTTGGAATTTAAATTTTACAAGCCCAGTCTTTTTCTTGGCCCTTTCCAGGTTAAATACCAAACTAGTTTACTTGCTGTTCATGACATATCATTTTCCAGTCCCTCGACTTTACATAGGTCCAGACAATCATTCTCATTTTCTCATCTAGAAATTCTTAACTCCCTCTGAGGCTCATGCTCAACTATCACTTCCTGGAAGAAATCTTTCTTGATTCTCTAGTTTTACTACAAGTCTCCCCAATTACTTGATTCAGGATATCCCAAAAGTCTTAATGTAACTTTAAGATTTTTTTAAGATTTTAAAGTTTATTTTGTTGGTCGATCATTTTGACTCTTCATGACACCATTTGGGATTTTCTTGGCAAAGACACTAAAGTAGGTTTCCATTGTATTATCCAGCTCCTTCAGCTCCTTTTATAGATGAGGAAAATGAGTCAAACAGAGTTAAGTGACTTACACAGGATTATATAATTAGCAAGCATCTGAGGTCAGATTTGAATTTAGGAAGATGAGTCTTCATGACTCCATGCCTGGCTCTCTATCCATAGTACCACTCAGTGGACCATTAAGATTTAAGCTAAGCTTAAAGCTGTGCCAAGATTTTTGAATCACTCTATTTATTTTGTATACATACATCTATTTACATGTTGTCCTACTCCCAATAAAATGGAAGTTCTTTTATAGCAAGGGCAATTTTGCTTTCATCCTTATATTCTTATAGTCTAGTATAGTGTCTGCTACATAGGAAGAGCTTGGTATAAAATTAATGTATTGAATTGAATGGTAGCTTTTCTAATCCTAGAGGAGAGATAGCTTGACTTTCTTTAGATATTACTTTCAAATAATCATCAGATGGAATTGATAAACCTTAGGCCTTGAGTTTCAATGAACTAACTACATTAGATTTCTGGAGATTCCAACTCTTCTTTTGAGTAGGTCCTAAAGAATCATTGTTTTAGACTCTAGAAATTTCAGTTTTCACTAGTTTCAAAACCTCCCCTTATCCTTGAACTCTCATGCTCCAGAAATTGGTTATACTTGTTTTTGTTGTTGTTGTTGCTATTGTTGTTATGGATTCAGACATCTGCTCTAAACAATCACCAAATATCATTTACCCATTCTTATACAACCACTACTATCACTGAGCCCAGGAGTGTGCTCGTAAATGTTTAACAGCTGGGTCTCAAAAAAAATAGTATGAAACATTTTTAAGTTTAATTTGCATTATTAACATTTTCTCCATAACATTCTTAACTCTAGATAGTTTTTTTTTTAAACAATAAAACAAACCTTGATTTTTGGCCAAAAGAAAATCAGTATTTGCTGATTTTTGATGTGTAAATGCTGACAATGACAATTATGAAGGATCTCTGGGGGGCTGCTCCTAGATGGCTCAATACACCTCTAATTGGACCAAGAGTCTAGCATCTTCATCTTTTCCTTTACCCTCCTTGTCATTGTATACTCTAGAGTCATCAGGGCACTTCTGGTGCTCCTTTACAAAGGGAAGAACATACAAATCCAGAAATAATAACCCAATGGAAGGTCATTAGAAATTCAGGTAAAAGGGGGCAGCTGGGTAGCTCAGTGGATTAAGAGTCAGGCCTAGAGACAGGAGGTCCTAGGTTCAAATCTGGCCTCAGACACTTCCCAGCTGTGTGACCCTGGGCAAGTTACTTGACCCTCATTGCCCATCCTTACCACTCTTCCATTTAGGAGCCACTACACAGAAGTTAATGGTTAAAAAAAATTAAAATTAAAAAAAAAGAAATTCAGGTAAAAGAAATCTAAGCAGTCTCATACTGGATATAGTGCCTAAACATTCAATGTGAGACAATATCACTATTATTCCTATAGTCTAACTTAGTGCATGAATCTCTCGGTAGATGCCTTCAGTGTCTATTGTCTTCAGAGCTCCCAGAAGTGTTTCCTTCTGGAGACAATTAAAGATTTACCTCTCTGCATAAACTGGATCAAATTCATTGACCCTGTCTTTAATCCTACAGTGGAGAGAATGCCATTCCTGGAGTCAGAAAGATCTGAGTTCAAAACTGGCCTCAGACACTTAATAGCTTTATGTCTCTGGGAAAATCACTTAAGCTCTGTTTCCTTCAGTTTCCTCATCTGTAAAATGAGTCAGAGAAGGAAGTGGCAAACCACTCCAGTACTTCTGTCAAGAAAATCCCAAGTGGGGTCACAAAGAGTCAGACAGAACTGAAATGACTAAACAACAATTGTTCAGACCCAGACTTACTCTTCACCAACCAGAAGCCTCCCATTTGCTGTTAGACTATTGAATGTTCTACCTATTCTCCTAATTAGTAAATGATCATTTAACATCCCCTGAGAGGGGTCTGGAGGAAGAGAGAACAGGAAGTTTACTGATGATGAAGAAAGAGACAATCTGGTAAAAGTGGGTCAATATTGCCCAAGATTCCATAAAAGATATGTGAGAGGCCTCCCTGCCTTCTTTCAAGTCCCAATTAAAATCTCACCTTGGAAGCCTTTCCCATTCTTATTAATTCTAGAGCCTTTCTTCCGATTATTTTCAATTCATCCAGTCAATAGATCATATTGTCTCCCCCTCAGACTGTGAGCTCCTTGAGAGCAGGGATGGCTTTTTTGTTGTTGGGGGTTTTTTTCGGTTTTGTTTTTTGCCTTCCTTTGTGTCTTCATTATCTAGCCAAATGTCTGGCATTTAGTAGATGTTCAGTAAATGCTTATCGACTGGATAACTGAAACTACAAGTCTTTACTTTAAGAAATATTTGCCAGATGTCTGATGCCTATAAATCTATGTTTTTGTTACCTGCAGTTACTGTTTGCAGAGAGTAGGTACCTTCTCCTTAAAGGGTATTGGTGGAAGAAGGATATATAGAGCTTCAATGAGGCATAAACAAATACTTTGACATCAGACTAGGAGAAGGAAAAAGAGAGGCCCATCCCCATCCAGAAGGGCATGAGAGATTCTTAGAGGGAATTTTCACTTCTAACTAGTGTAATCAGAGAAGGCTTCACAGAGGAGGAGAAAATTGAGCTAGGCTTTAAAAGAAGGGGAAAACTGCATAAGGTAGAAATTCGAGAAAGCATCCATAGCATGGGATGGAGTGAAAATAATATCTCACATTTATATAGCACTTACTATGTGCCAGGCACCATGCTCTGACTTTTTAAACTAATAACAACCCTGGGAGATAGTTGCAATTATTATCCTCATTTTACAGATGAGGAAACTGAGACACAAAGAAATTAAGCAACTTGGCCTACATGACACAGCTAGGAAGTATCTGTGGTCAGATTTTAACTCAGGTTTACCAGACTCCAGATACAGGACTCAATCCACTGTTCCTCCTATCTGTCCCAACAAGGATATCTACTATAATGAGACTGGGTAAGCATAGAAACTATCCAGTTATTTATGCAGCTTATTTTTTATCCACAGATCAAATTTCATTCATCACTTAATCTGCTTATTCCCGTTAATGTTGGGAGAAAAGCCTTTAATTTGAAATCAGGAAATCTAGAGACCAAGGTAGCATAATGGATAGAGCACCAGATCTAGTTAGAAAGACCTGAGTTCAAATCCAGTCTTAGAAGCTTATTATCAACGAGACTGAAAAAGTCACTTAACCTCCATCTTCCTCAGTTTCCTCAAGTGCAAAATGTGAATAAACCCAATTTCCATGGTTGTTGTAAGGGAAAAATGAAATAATATTTGAAAATATTAGCTATAATTCCAATTTATCCCCAATCCTTAATAGATATATAATGGTAGGTAAATCACTTCTCTCTGAAATGTATTTTTCTTCTCTATAAAATGGGGATCATATTGTACTTATACTACCTACTTCACAAGACTGTTTTGCAAAAAAAAATGCATAATAAACTGTAATGTGCTCTTAGTCATTATTATTGTTATTAATATTGCTTCTTAAAATTATTGCCTCAACTTAAAACTTTCAGCAATGTAATCATCCTGGTATGGAAATGCCTTTAGAATCTCAAAGGCTGTGTCAGTTTTATCTATGTCTTCTAAACCAGAAAGACTTCATGACCTGGAAATGTACTATATGGCTTCAAGTCTTCGAAGTAGAATGAGCATAATGCATCTCTAGACTGCAGGTCTCCAAAGCCAGGACTTGAGTTCAAATCCCATTTCTGGTTGGTTGTTGTTCATCCTTTGTTTTGAAGAGGACCTGTGACAACAAGAGTGATGTCTTGAATCAAGTGTGATTAGGATTTAAGCAAGTCAGAGTTGCCCAAAGTCATCAGCCTCACTCTCTCTTCCAGAGGCATCAAAGACCAGGGGCAAGACGAAAGTCAGAACACCTGGAAATGGCCTGGCATGAGGTGGATGATCTTGATGTCTTCAATGTCTGACCAAGCTTTAAGTGCTCCACAGCCTCTTCTTCAGCCACCTTCATGGCCATTTATTGGAACAACCTTTTCTGAAACACCCATTCCCTTGGGAATAACTCTTCCCATGCTTAGAGTAGACCTCCCCCTAACTCACTGATGGGTTTGAGACCTTCTGTTTACCCTCAACATGGTTTAGCCCATCTGCTGACACAGTTTCTTTGGGACATGGCCACTGAATATGATATAGCTTCTTGAAGCCACAGGTGAAAGTTGGGCTAAAGGAGAAAACCAAAGGTAGATGAACAGCTCCAAAAAGTCTTTGGCAAAGCCCTCACACCAGAGGTGCTAGTCCTCCCTGAATGCCCCATATACCTCATACTGGCCATGCTATACTGGGAAATCATTTAAGCTCATGATGCTTTATACATCTCTCTAAAACTTTAAGTTGCAAAAAAGGAGTTGATCCATAGGAAGTTTCCTCATTTAAAAGTTCCCTATGTCAATAAAATTACAGGTCCAGTCCCTATTCTCTGGTAGCAGACTAGCTAAAGATAAAGATACTCACTATCAGTTAACCATTCCATAGAAGAATAGAACACATCAGGAGAGGGCAAGCTGCCTTTCCTTACTAATGAAAGAATTACCAGATCAAGGAACTTAAAATTTAAGGTCACCTTATTGGGCATAACACAATGTCTGTAATTTTTAGCATGTAGCAGAAAAATGGTAGGTGCTTCAGTCATCCAACCTCTGCTTGAAGATATCCAGCAAAAGGCAACTCATTACTTAACAAGCCAGCCTGTGACATTTGAGGATTAACCCTTATTTCAAGGAAGTCGTTTTCATCCATTGCCTTGAAATCTCCCTTGAATCCCAATTCAGCCCCCTAAAACCAAATATGGAAATCTGTCTCTGCAGCTCCCTCTCACTGGTTCCAGTTCTCTTCTCTACAGCAAAGCAGAATAAGTCAAATCTCTCAGCCCCTTGTCAACCTTTCAGATAGTCAGAGCCATTATCTATCCCATTCCCTATCCATCAAATCAAAACCTCTTCTCCAGGCATACTTAGTATCTTGAAGGGATCTTTTTACGGCATGGTCTCCAGTCCTTTCTCCATTCTCATTGCCCTCCTTCCTGGGTGGACTCTCCTTGTGAATGGATGGCTTCTCGCAGACCCTCCACTTAAGGAGGGTGCTTGTACCAGCCATGTCTTATTTCTTTCTAGTCTGAACTCCAGACTTTATCTACGATGACCTACCAGGAGCTGTTGCCTTTCCCCTCTTCATCCCTCACACTTTTCAGTTTCTCTTCATATGTTGCCTATTCCCATTAGAATGTAAACTCCTTAGGAGAAGGATCTATCTTTCTTTATGCTTATATTTCTATTTTAACATGAATCACAATGACTAGAACATAACAAATATTCTTTAGTTGACTAATGGACTGTTGTTGTTCAGTCATTTTTGTGGTGTCCAACTCTTCCTCACCCCATTTGGGGTTTTCTTGGGAAAGATACTGGAGTGTTTTACTATTTCCTTCTCCAGCTCATTTTACAGATGAGGAAACTGAGGACAACAGACTTAAGTAACTTGTCCAGAGTCACACAGCTATAAACCAGGTTTGAATTCAGGGCTTCTTGGCTCCAGGTCTGAAGTTCTATCCAATGCACCGCCTACCAGACTGACTAACTGATACACACCAGATTTCCAAAGTTCTTCCTAAAATATGGTGCCCCAAAATGCACATACTACTCCAGCTAGGGATCATGATCAGTACCTAGGAAAGCAGAAAGACCTGTACACATTGCTCCATATGGTAGTACAACCAGGGCAGAGGAAAGCAGGACTAATAATTCATAGCTTTTACATATTCTTCAATCCAGAGACTGGTTGAGTAGCTAACTGCCACAAATGCCATAAAGCAGATGCTAACATAGTATGAGCGGTTGGATTTGTATGGTGGGTGATTTCTGCGGCCCTTTTCCATTCTGAAATTGACTTATTATTAGCATTACACATGTACTTCCTATCTGTTTTCAGTGGACAGGGTCCCCTCATCAAACAAGATAATTCTATTTGGTCAAAGGCACTTATGTTAACACCTGATGCCTAATTTATGAGATAAGTTGGACTGACAGCAGAATGACCTTTTCTTTCCCATCTGCTTATTAAATTGTTTGTGATCTCATAAGTCAATGGTAGCACACACAATTGCAGGGAGGTTTTAATTTAATACCTGACATTTAGAGTGAGAAGGGGATAGACAGGGCCAGCCTGCAGCAAAATGGGGCATCATGGAATTGTAGCAATCAAAGGGACTTTAGGGATCATTCAGTTAACCCCATAAGAGGAGGAAACAGAGGTCCAGCAGAGGGTCTTGAATCATAAAATCTGTGAGTTATAAGGGGCGTCTGGGAGCATCTAGTTCAACCCATGCCAGAGTAGGAATCTTCATAATATCTTCTCTGACAAGTGATCACAAAGTCTGCATCAACATGATGGGGAGCTCACTACTGCAGTCTGAGGCAATACCTTCGATTCCCTTCTTCCTTTTTAGGAGGGCTATGATAGAAATCTTTTCCTTATATAAAGTCAAAATTTTCCCCTCTTCAATTTTTCTTTCATCAATCCCACTGGGGCCATGTGACCTATAGATGAATAAAGTAGACCTATCACCTTCCTTATTCAAGGCACTCAACTTATGCTTACAGATTGAGTCTGTGTCAGAGTTGAAAAAAGAATACAAATTTCTTGGTTTGAATATCTCCCTGAACCATCTTTCTCTCTCTCCTCCACAAAGACACACATTGAACTTTCCTCTTCAAGAAGAATGCTTGTAAGAAACTCCTTCCCCTTTTGTTTTGGGGCCTGTGTGTTCCCCCTTGCAAGGGGGCTGATGTCTCTGTTAAGAGTTTATAAAGGGTACTGATGAATCTTGTAGGTATTCAGGCAGTAAGTCAATAGCTATTTTTTAATACCCTTGCTTTCCATCTTAGAATCAATACTGTGTATTGGTTCCAAGACAGAAGAGTGGTAATGGATAAGCAATGAGAGTTCAGTGACTTGCTAAGGAGTTGGAATAGCTTATCCCTAAAGAGTTTTTTGTTCTGGCTCTAATATTCCAAGAATCTATGATTAATAGTAGTATTAATAGTTATAACAGTAACTCTAACAATAGCCATCATTTCTTATAAATGCTAAGTTTTTTCAAAGAATCTTACTCAAAACAATTTCACAGATGAGTAAACTAAGACCAAAAGGGACAAACTGACTATACTTCCTCTCTATTCGATTCTAAATTCTCTGCAAGCTATATTCTTATTTGATCACTCAAATGAAACTTCTCTCCAAAGTTTACTAAAAATATTTAATTGCCAAATACAGTGACTACACACACACACACACACACACACACACACACACACACACACACACACACACACAATCCTTACTTTATTTCTCTATAGCCTTCTACACTTTCTCAACTTGGACACTCTCTTGCCTTTGGATTATTATGACCATTTTTTTTTCTTCTACCTATCTGATCATTCCTCAGTTTCTTTTGCTGTAGCTTCTACTAAGTCATATTCTTTGCCTTTGAGAAGATCTCAAGGCTCTGTCCTAGGGCCTCTTCTCTTTTCTCTATCCTCTATCATCTGGGGATCTCATTAGCTGCCAGAGGTTTCATATTCATCCCTATGAAGGTATAGCCCCAGGCTCTTCAATTCTAATCCTGAAACACCAACTACCTATTGGGCAATTCAAAAGGGATGTTCTACAGGCTTCTCAAAATCAACATTTCCAAAATATTACTTATTACATCTTTCTCAAAACTCATTCCCATTTCCTCTGCTATTATTATTGAGGGCACTGTCATCTTTTCAGTTTACCTAGACACAGAAATTCAATATTCAAATCCAGTCTCAGCCATAACATTGTGACATTGGGAAAGTCAATCTATTTGCCTCAGTATCCTCAACTATAAAATGAGAATAGTAATAGTACTGCCACATATTTTTGTGAAGATCAAATAAAAAAAATATTTGTGAAGTACTTAGCATATAGTAGGTGTTTAAAAATGTGCACTTCTCCACCATTGGTATCAACTAGTAATTCTCACTAATCCTAAATATCAAAATCTTGTTTCTTTCTCTATAACATGCCACCCTCTTTTCTCCACCCACACAACCACAACCCTATTCTAGGCCCTCATCACTTTTTGTCTGACTATCAGAGGCTCCTAATTGGTCTTCCTAATACAAATCTTTCCTTATTCATCCAACCATGGATGCTTAGCTCCTACCACAATTCATTTCACTCTGGACTTTTCCTGACCAATCACCATGTCTCCAAGATCATAACCCAACACGATGGAGGTCTTAATCCTTTTAGTCCTAGAAATCCTAAGCTGGGATCCTGATGTCCTTGATTGGTGATTGCCTTAGTTATATATTACATCTAGATCTGGCTCCAATCTTACTTCATTCTAATCCCCATGTGCTCAGAATATCCCCCGTTTCCTCCTCTTCCACTTGCCAGTTCTGGAACCATAACAAAATCAATTCTGTCTTTTTTTCTGTAAAGGATACCTCAGCTTACTTCCTTTTGGAAAGCAGGGACATTAATAGACATCTGATAATAGCATTGTAAATCGGCATGGCTATTTTGGAAATCAACAAAAAATTGGTAATCTGTACATACTCTTTGAACTAGAGATAGGTATCACTACTAGACCTATGCCCACAAAAAGGAAAGAAGAAATGGGAGGAGAGAGGAAGGAAGGAAAAAAGGGAAAGAAGCAAGTGTTTATTAATCTCCAACTATGTATTAGGCACTATGGTTTTTCATTTTTTTCACAACAACTTTGGGAGGTATTTATTATGTTATTATTATCCCCAATTTATAGTTGAAGAAAGTGAGAGAGACAGAAAAAATAATTTGCCCAATCACCCAACTATTAAATGATTGAAGCCAGATATAAACCTTGATCCTGATAACTTCAGGAACAGATATCTATGCCTATGTCAATATCTCTACATATATATTTACACATCTATAGCTATATCTATACACATACACACAAACACACACATATATATGTATACATATATATATTATATATATACTGTACCAAGTATATGTCAAAAGGTCAAAGAAAGAGGTAAAATAAAAATATTTATAAACTAAAATATTTATAACAGTTCTACTGGTTTAGAACTGGAAAATAAGAGGATATCCACAAATAAACGAATGACTAAAAATTATGGTACGTCAATATAGTGAAGTATATTTTTGGTATAAGAAGTAATAAAAAACAGTTTCAGAAAAACTTTAGAAAAATTGCCTAAATTGATGCAATTTGAAATCAGCAAAACTAGAAAAAACAATCTATAATAGAATCTCAACTTTGAAAAAAATGAATACTTTTATTTATTTTTTAAATTTTAATTTTTAGAATTCATCTTTTTTATTTTTATTTTATTTTAATAAGGAATTTCCACAGATATGTTTTTCCTCCTTCCTTCCCTCTTCCCAGAGTTGACAAGCAATTTAGTCTGGGTTATACATATAATATCAAGCAAAACTTAAAAAATGAACAATTTAAAAAAATTTTAATCAGTACAATGATCAACCTTGAGGAATGGAAAGATGAATAGAAGCTGAAGTGTGCTATGCATTTCATGACAGAGATGATAAACTCTGTATGCAGAATGACACACATTTTTGGACAAGGTCAGTGTGAGAATTGGTTTTGCTTCACTGTGTATTCATAGTTAAGGGTTGTGTTTTTTTGTCCTTTTTTCTTTTTCCAGTGGTAGGAGAGATAAAAAGAATGAAAAATAATTCTAATTTTAAAAAAGTAATTAAAAATTTTACTCCCCTATAATTTCACTCATTCCTCAAGCTAAAATAATCCCTTTTTGGTCACCACTCATCTATATTCCTTTTCTCTTTATAAAAAAAGTAAGCTACTTGATGGTAGAGAATTATCTTTCTTTTTGCATTTGTATCCCTATTGCTTAACACATAGTACTTAATAAATGTCTTTTCATTCAGTCATTCTTTCCATTCTCCTCACATCTTCCAAAGGGATCTGTCTCAAATGTAGGCCTGATCATGTCACCCCTCTCCTTCTCAATAAATTTCAGTAGCTTCTTATTACCTCCAGAATCCAATATAAATTCCTCTGTTTGGCATTTAAAGTAATTTAAAACCTTCCTCCTTCTTAGATTTCTAATCTTCTTACATATAACTCTACTCTATGTACTCTGTGTTCAGTCATACTAGCCCACACAATGTTCCATTTCATTTGTCCGTGGCTCTGTCCAGGGCTATCTCAAATATTGGGAGTGTGATCTGTCACCTCTTAGAATTTCTGGCTGTCTTTATGAAATGTAAAGGAGACCTTTTCCAGTCCCCCATGTTTCTCACCTTTTCTAAAGATATTTTCCCTACATTCTATATTTATCTCGTACATACTTTTAAGAAATATATATATATATATATATATATGTGTGTGTGTGTGTGTGTATCTGCATACACACACATTGTCTTCATTAAAATTTAAGCCTTCAGAGAAGCTCTGCCTAAGATATAGTACATGATTAACATAAGATTATTGATTGATTGATTGATTAGCCAATCAATCAAATAACAAACATTCATTGTTGTTCAGTCATTTCAGTCCTGTCTGACTCTTTGTGACCCAATTTGGGATTTTCTTTGCAAAGATACTAGAGTGGTTTGTCATCCTTCTCCAGTTCATTTTACAGATGAGGAAACTAAGGCAGAGTTAAATGACTTGCCCAAGGTCACATAACAAGTAAGTGTCTGAGGCCTGATTTGAATTCAGCAAGATATGGACCTGGCCTCAGGTCCAGTACTCTCTCCACCATCCTGCCTCACTGGGGAAGAACATACATAGCTTGTGATAGAGCCGATAATCAAAATCAGGTTATCTGTCCCAGCAGAGTTTCCAGTACCACGCCAGATCAAAAAGAAGCTGGGCTCTCCATGAAGGGAGATCAAAGGACAATCTATGGACATTCGTTTGCTTCATTGATGCCTACCATATTAACTGGTACCCAAAATATCATCAGGCCCTCAAACTCACTGAGCGAAGTTCCTCTGAAACAAGCCTGGGAGGATGTGGACAGGAATCACACGGGACTGCTGGGTGTGGATGAGCTGTGAATTGAACCACTGAAGCATGAACTCATGTTGATGGAGCAAATAGATCAATGAAACCATAAATCTCTCCAAGAATGGCAGGTATGTTGGGGATGTGCTTTGGGCCAGGGACAAAACCTTTCAAAATATCTTCTGATTAAATGAGGTAGAAGAAAGAACACAGGATCTGGAATCTAAGAATTTTAGTTCAAATCTAGATCTTTCCATTTACATCTTGGATGACCTCCGATCATTCTTTACCCCCTTATAAAGGCAGTTCCTTATTTTTTAAAATAATGGATCTGAACTTTGTGATCTCTAACGTGATTCTGAGCTACAAATCCCAAACTCCAATGATCTTAAGCTCTGCTCCATAGCAGTTTTACAGCATTGATAAGATATCAGGCAGGAGGCCTTGTTGCCTGGGAGCAGAGTGAGGACTGCTGTTCTCTCCTAGACCTGAGACCTTGAGAAAGGGAAGCATTTCTCAGAAACACCCGCATTTTAGCCTCTAACCACCCAGCCCCCTCCCACAGCAGAAAATTAAGTAGACAGGGCCTTCATTATCCTAGCCTTATCTCTCCTCCTTTCCTCCCTCCAGAAGCCATGGCCAAGATCTATGAAAGCATCTCTCGGGGGTGGCTGATGAGTATGTGGAGAGATTTGTCCTACTGTAGGCCAGGATGGAGAGGAGAGCCTGAGGTTGAGGATAGATGTAGGAGGACACCAGTGGGCTGAGCTTTTCCTTTACTTCTTGGAAGGGTTGTGTGGGTGCTGACCTTTAGGTTTTTCATGTTCACCTGAGAGAGCCTGTAACCACACTCACACACACACACACACACACACACACACACACACACACACACACACACACACGACCTGATTTTTTTTGCTATTCTTCAGCTATTTGTTATTCTTTCCCTCATTCCCCCCTTTTCTATTTCCTCCATTTTTGCTTCTTTCTCTGCCTCTTTTCTTGTCTTTTTTTTCTTTCCTTTTATGCCTGTTCCTCTCTACCTCATGTAATTCCCTGTTTTTGTTTCTGTCCCTCATTTTATATCTCCTTCTGCTCATGTCTTCTCTTACACAGATTCCTACACATGTGCACACAAACATATACACAAAGATGAGTCTTTCTGACTCTGGACCTTGTGCTCTATCCATTAAGCCACCCAGCTTCTCCTTCTGCTTTGGGCTATTTGTAAATGACCACTAGTGACCCTTATCGAGTCACTTCTCTTGTGATTTCAGTTTACTCATTTGTAAAATTAAGGCAGTGAACTCCTTTTGGGAGATGATGACCAAGTCATTTTCTAATCTCTAAATCCTATGTCTGATAATAAGTAAGTAGTTCTAACTCATTGGTTCAAACTGAACTGAGTTGAATTAAATTCATGATTAGAGAGAATGAAGTGCTATTGTGGCATTGTGGATAGAGAGCTTAAAAAAAACCTGGGCTCAAATAAAAAAAAGTCATATGCAATTAAGCTGATCTCTTTGAGCCATCAAATCTTCATTTATAAAATGGGAAAATAGCATGTATTAATATGCCTGTTAGGGGCCCAGTGGATAGAGTGCTGGACCTGGAATCAGGAAAACTCATCTTCCTGAATTCAGATCTGGCCTCCAACACTTCCTAGCTAGGTGACCCTGGACAAGTTATTTCACCCTGTTTGCCTCAATTCCTCATCTCTAAAATGAGCCAGAAAAGGAAATGGCAGACCACTCCACGTTCTTTGCTAAGAAAACCAAAATGGGGTTATGAAGAGTCAGACACAATTGAAACAACTGAACAATAACAACACATATCAATAATAGCTACCTACCTCACAAGGTTATTGCGAGGTTCAAATGAGATAAACTGTGCAAAGTGCCTCACAAATATCAACATATTATATAAATGTCAACTGTTTTAAATGCTAATAAATATATGTGTTTTAGGCACTAAAGAAATTTACAGAAAAAAAATAAACTCCGGTCTGAGAAGTCATGGGAACTTTCTTGGAGAAGAATAAGAAGGTATTCACTCTAGTATGATTCTTCTACTCCCTTTATCAAAATACTAAGTATTTTCAATCATTGTCATAATAATAGCTAACATTTATATGGTACTTTTTATGCCAGGCCCTATACTACATGGTTTACAATTATTATCCCATCTTACAGAGGAGGAAACTGAAGTAGAGAGATTAAGTGACTTGCTCAGGGTTTCCCATCTAGTTAGAGTCTGAAGTTGAACTTGAACTCAAATATTTCTGACACCAGATGCAGTACTCTACCCACTGTGCAGCCTAGTTGCCTATCATCACTCATGTATCCTATCAATATCCTGATAACCAATTATAGATCCAATCTCTCTGGCTAGCCTGTGGTCAGCCAGCCTATCAGCAATGTTAAGGGAGACCCAAAAACTCATAGACTCTAAAAGCTAGAAGGGACCTAGTGTGATCAGCTCATTTTGTAGATCCAGCAGTCAACAAACAGGTATTAAGTGCCTAAACTCAGAGTTATCATTTTGTTAAGGAAGATCTTTTACACATAGATGTATGTATGTATGTATAGAATCCCTATTAAGTTGGTTTTCTTTCTTTTTTGATCAAATTAATAGTTTATTTATTTTATTGAAATTTTGTAATAAAACCAATTCTTTGTCTTATTTATTAGTTCAATGGTTTTCTTACTTTAAATATTATTAATCTCTCCTTTGATTTTCAGGATTTCTGATATGAGATTTAACCGGAGGATTAAATTTCTTCTTATTCTAGATTTTTTTATTGCACACCAAATTTATTGATCTGCTCTTTCTCTGTTTTATTGATATAAGCATTTTAGAGATATAAATTGCCCATAAGTATTGCTTTGGTTTTATGCCAAAAATTCCGTTCTGTTGGCTTCTTACTGTCATTCTCTTTAATGGAATCATTGATTGTTTCTATGATTTGTTCTTTGATCCACTAATTTTTAATATAAGGTTATTTAGTTGGCATTAAGTTTAGTCTTCTTTTTCTACAGACACTTATTCAGCATAATTATATAACACTAGGATCTGAAGAGGATATATTTAATATTTCTGCTTTTCGGCATTTGGTTGTGAGGCTTTTATGTCCTTTTGTATGATCAGTTTTTGTGAAGATGTCATGTACTACTGAGAAAAATGTATATTCCTTTCAATTCCCATTTGGTTTTCTTCAGAGGTCTATCAAGTCTAACTTTTCTAAAATTCTTTTCCCCTACTTAATTTCTTTCTTGTTTATTTTTTGGTTTTATTTGAGAGGGGATATCTCTTACTAAATATGGTTGTATTATCTATTTCCTCTTGTAAGTCATGAGAATCCCTATTAAGTTCAAGAAATAAGTTCAAAAAATGAAACAACTAGTGAAAGGCAGTGATCTTCTGCCTCCAAGTCCAGTGAACTTTCCATGAAAATAGGCACACTACCTAGACACAGAATTCCCTCTCCTACCTTCTAACACTAAGTAGCTATAACCTCTCTAAATGTTAAGAATTCTTAGAAACTCTCACCCTGACCACCTGACTAGTAATGCTCCAGAAATATTTTGAGAATCTCAGTATTGGAAGGGACCTCAAAAGAAACCTAGTCTAAACTATATCTAAATAAGAATGCTTCATTCAAGGTAGCTGTTAAGTGATTACCCAGTCTCTAACTAAATACTTCCAATGACAGAGAATTTCAACCTCTAGAAAGGGACTCACTCAACTATACACTAGATGGCTTTGTATTTGTGGGCAATTTTTCCCATTTTCCATTTCTCCAGGCTATTTTCTGACAGAGTAAGCCATCTGACACTGTTAGGGAAAGCCTCTGATTCCAATAGGACAAAGCCATTGAGGTAAAGGCAATTGCCATTGGTCTCCTTGAACTTCCTTAAAGACAGAAGAACCAGTGCCCTCTTCCAGGAATGAAGGATTTGTATACCAAGGAACAGGAAGGGATTTATCTTTCTATGAGTTCTCTCCCTCTCAGCCATTAAAAGTGAAATGATTTTGGCTAGCTCCTGGTAGAGCAGGGCTTCAACAGATTCTAAAATATAGACTTTTTTTCCCATGGCCTTTCCTTCAAGAGGATCAGAATTTTCTCTTTGTTATGCTGGTCCTGGAGGGCCAAGAAGAGTCTTGACTGACCATTGTGTATTGAGCAATGGGATTTTGTCTCATATCTCCAGATGAGAGATGCTAGGGCAGGGGTTGGCAATGTATGACTTGAGCCATATCTGGCTCCACCTCCCGACAGGCCAGTCCAGGCAGAGCCCCAGGATGTGCCCCAGGGGACCTTTCAGCCCACGCCCCATATTCTAGCACCTTCCACCTCCATCCTCCTCCTTCTGCAGATGTTTATGGCTCTCAGGGCCAAAAAGGCTGCCAACCATTGTGCTAGGGGAAGTTAATGGTCTCCCTTACTCAGCAGGTGACTCCTATAGTCATTAGTACCCAAAAGGCAGCATTGATGTAATAAAAAAGAATCCACACTAGAAGTCAGGGGACCTGGATTTTGATCTCAACTCTAAAACTAGTTGTGTGATCCCAGAAATTATATGTCTTTTTTGGGCCTCAGTTTCCCAACGGAAAGACCAGAACACTCAAGTTGATTTTGAATCCTCTCTCTACTATAAATTCTCTATATCACCTACAAAAGGAACATGCCCCCAATTTGTATTTGTCTTCACAAGATAAGGATACCTAAGGTTCAATACTATCCATTGACCCATAACCATTCAAAATCCTTAAATTACAAGCTCTCTAATGTATTTATTTTTCTAATTAGCCAGAGGATGCATTTAATTGAAAAGAAAGTTATATATGAAATACATGTAGCAATAAAATATTCCCTCATAAACCTTGGACATAATCTCCCCAAAGACACACACACATACACACACACACATACACACACACACATACACACACACACACACACACACACACATCTCCTCCATGATAAGAGTAGACCTAGTTAGCAAATATCTGTATAATTCACACCTCTACTTAAAGTACACTGATGCTATAATGATATAGATTGACTTGGTTGTTGGACTTACTCCCACTCATTTTATGAAGCATAAGTATCTGCAAATGTTTGCACCATACTGGTCCCATTTGAAAGCCAATCTAGAAAGGTATATTGGAACTAAATTGCAAAATATTTTAAATGCCAAAAAGTGATCTATGTGTTCTTCTAGAAGCCTCTGGAGGCAATAGGGAGTTAGTGAATCTTCTTGAGCAGGAGACTGACATTGTTAGATCTGTGTTTTAGGAATATGAATTTGGGACTTTTATAGGGATTAAACTGGAGAGAAAAGAAAGGCTAATTAGAATACATTCATAAGGGGACGTAAATAATAATGGTGTATAGTGCTGACTGGGTTTTTCACAATTAAACTCAATTCCTCCATTCATGAGTTAGATTGCCCAGTACTGAACATTGATAAAAATGAGACCCTGTAATCCTAACCACTAGCAGAGGACACAGAAAGGAGAAGTCCTCAAAGAATTTCCCAGTCTTTTGTGAATGTAAGTGTGTGGTTGTGGCAGTGGCGGATGGGACTGAATGGGGAGCCAGCCTGAATTAATTGAAAATCCCCAGGTGGAAGCCTCAGAGAATATCCCTTGCCATCAGAAGTCTACACATTGCAAACAAAGGAGCCAGCCTCTGCATTTCCCTTCAGTGACAGATTTCTTGTTGTCCAGGTGCAGGATTTCTTGGGGAATTTAGAAGGAAAGAAAACCCTACGGAACTTCCGCTCCATTATCTCATTATCTCCAGAACCACAAAACTGGTCTTGTTTTCTAAGCAGGTCTCAATTGCCAGGTGCAATCTATTAGCACCCCCGCTACCATGGTGTGTGTGGAGAGAGAGGAGGGGGTCAGACATTGAACTCTATCCATCCCAACCTGGGACATGCTCCAGAAATTACTGGGAACAGGTGACACAGAGCTCAACGGAATCATTAACATTAGGTCCTTCATGCCTTGGCTAATTATACTATCCCCACCAAGATATCTTCTTTGCCAGCAACATGGGGGAGTGGAATCAGCCCTAGCTTAAAAGTCAGGGGATGTGGGTTCCATTCCTTCTTTCACCTCTAACTGAAAAAGTCACTACAGCTCCCTGGGGTTCATTTAATCATAAATGCATAATTAGGATAGCAATACTATTTAAAAGATACTACATGAAATATTTCAAAGTGCATAACCATTTATAGGGCATTTTGCTCATCGTGCCTCTGTAATACATGAATATTATCATCAGTCCTAACACATGAAGAAACAGAAATTCAAAAGGCAGAAATCATGCTCAAGATCAAATCTTCTTGAGAACAGAGATCATTTCATTCTTTATATTTATATCCACAAGGCCTATCATAGTGCCTGGGACATAGTAAGTGTTTAACAAGTGCTTATTAGTTAATTAATAGAGGATCATGAATATCAAGCCAGATCTTTGTAGATTATAGATATCAAGCCAGATCCTCATAGATCAAAGATATCAAGATCCTCATAGATAATCTAGTCTTGGGGTTCTTAACCTCTTTTGTGTATTGGCAGTCTGATGAAGCCTATGGGCTTCTTCTCAAAGTAATATGTTTAAATGCATAAAAAAACATAGGATTTCAAAAAAAGTCAATTTTATTAAAAATAGAATCAGCAAAATATATATTTGCAAAAATGAGTTCATGGCCCCTAGGTTTAGAACCCTTCTCCTAGTTTAGATGAGGAAACTATGCCCCAGAAAAGGGACCAAACACATACTATGTGCCAGGCAATGTGCTAAGGGCATTATGAATATTATGTCATTTGATCCTCATAACAACCCTGGGAGGTAGGTGCAATTATTATCCCCATTTTACAGATGAGAAACTTAAGGCAGGTAGAGGCTAGGTGACTTGCCCAGGGTCACATAGTTCATGAGTGTCTGAAACTGTATTTAAACGGAGGTTTTCAGAACTCCAGGTCTAACCTCCACATAGCCACCCTAGGGAAAAGATAAGGGATTTCTTTAAGGTCACACAGATGATGGGTAGGAAAGTTGGAGTTTTAGCTCAGGTCTTCTAACTCCCAATGCTCATTCCACTGAACCACACTGTCTCTAGTTGGATCTGGAGTGAAAAGGCAGAACTGACTCCAGAGCTAGAGACTTTTCCCTCCATCACATGAGTGGGTTGGTTTTAGCAAGTCATTCCTTCAGTGTCCCACACTGCCTCCCCCGAATACTTGCCCTGACCCTTGTTGTTGTTTGGTTATTTTTTTTTATTTTTTTTAACATTTATTAATATTCATTTTTAACATGGTTACATGATTCATGCTCCACCTTTCCCCTTCAACCCCCCC
>NC_058130.1:697659693-697688387 GCF_016433145.1 Gracilinanus agilis | reverse complement strand
ATAATCTTTTGGTTTTCGGCCATAATCTTCTTGTTTTCGGCCATAATCTTCTGGTATTCCTTTTCAATCTGGTCATTTCTTGTGTTCAATTTGCTTATCAGTTCATTTGGTTTCTGAGCCTCGCTTTCCAGTTGCAAGATTCTACCTTTTAAACTGTTATTTTCTTGCCAGATCTCTTCCATTTTCCTCAAAATCTCAGATTTGAACTCTTCCATAGCTTGTGAGGAGTTTTCCTTATTTGGGGAGGGTCTGGATGGTTGTTTGTTCTCCTCCTCTGTTTGCTCGGTTGTCTGGATTTTCTCTGTGTAGAAGCTGTCGAGTGTTAGAGACTTCTTTTTTTTGTTATTATTCTTTCTCTTCTGAATTTCCTGTAACTGATTAGCCATCATTAGCCCAGCAGCTTCTCAGGTTTATCCTCGCGCTCAGTCCTGAGCTCTGAGTTCTAGTTTTTTCCAAGGTCAAGCCCCCTGGTGGATTCCCTTGTTTGATCCTCTGCAGGAGGTTTCTTTACAAGTCTCAGGGCGCTGCTTCCACAGTCGTATACCCGTCTGCACTGGTTCCCCACTTAGGCTTTAGTTCCTGGCTGTGTCCGCCTCCACCCACACCCACGCCTCTGCTCAGCCAGCACCCACGCCTCTGCTCAGCCGGATCTCTGCTCCCAGCTTCCACTCTCTGCTCCCGCGCGCTCAGATTTCGCATGCGTTCTTGACTTAATGGGGTCCTAAGTCTTGCTGCTCTCAGGAACAGGTCCCGGAGCTGCCGATGACTCGATGGGTGCCCCAAACTTGCTCTATTTCTTTTTACCTGGGTTCGGAGCTATAGGTGAGTGTGGAGGGGGTGGGGGTGGGGCGGTTGCTCAGCCCGAGATTGAGTGAGTGAGAGCCCTTTTTAGCCTGGAAATGTCTCGATTCCACGTACCTTCCACGCTGTGCCCTGTTGTGGGGTTCCTCCGTTCGTCTGGACTTGTTTTTATGTCCCCTTGAGGAGTTTTGTGTGTTTCGGTCAGGAGAGGTTAAGAGCTGCTTCTTACTCTGCCGCCATCTTAACCCGGAAGCCCCTGTTTGGTTATTTTTCAATCATAGCTGACTCTCTGGGACCCCATTTGGGACTTTCTTGACAAAGATACTCTGAATGGTTTGTCATTTCCTTCTCCAGATATTGTTTTACAGATAAGGAAACTGAGGCAGACAGGGTGAAGTGACTTGCCTGGGGTCACACCACTAGGATTTGAACTCAGATCTTTCTGATGGCAGACCCAGGGCCCCAACCCGCTCCTACAAAATTGTTGTGAGGCTCTGATAAGAGCATGCATGAGAAAGTTTTTGGTGAACTCAAAAGTCTGGCCACCTACAAGGGGCCGTTATTCTTCTTATTGCTTCATTTGGGGGTTTTGTGCAGCTTCTTTGGTTGTCATGGCCATTCCTGGTGCCATTACAAACTTGCTCCATGATTCCCTTAAGTGTCAGGCCTTGAGAATAGGGAGAGAAACAAACCTTGAACACCTGAGCAGGCAGGAAGCCCCTGTGATCTTTGCCCTAAAAATCCTCCATAATTAAATGTGTCTGATCTAATTAGGGACCCAATAAACCATGCCTTTGGCAAGCCTGCCTGCTAGGGAAACAGGTCCATCATGGAGGCCCCGATCCACTTGCTAGCAAAATTCCTAAATTGCACGCCTAGGAGCCAGGAGGAAATGAATAGTGTCTGCTAGCTTGTCTATTCTTAACCTGTTATCGTTATTAAAAATAATGGCTGTTATCTGTGCTGGGTTTTTAACTCTAAAGCACTTCTCTCTCCTTTGTCTCACATGACCCTCACAGGTGCCATATGGGGTAGACATGAAAGAAATGATGACGTTTGTTTTGCAGAGGCCAAAACCAAGGTCTGGAAATATTCTGTCCCTGTTCACGCAACAAATAAGGGGCCAAGCCAGAACTTGAACCCAAGACTTCCAACTCCCTTTCTACTATTATTTTTCTTCAATATTGTGATATGCCTTTGTAAGATAACAAAAATGCATCACATCCCTCCGCAGAGACGGATATTAAAAAAGTCAGCAGCCTTTGTGGGCAATATCCTGGGGAGAATATCTCAGGGCAAGATCAGACTACGAAACAGACCTTTGCGATAGATAAGACTCTTCTTTCTATCCCAGAGCTCAGAAATGGAGGGAAGTCAGAGGCCAGAGGAGGGAGGACTGAGAGCTTTGATCTCCATATATATGGTCTTTTCCAATTGCCAGCTATGGATGGCTGGTCTGAATCTTGGGTAGCAGTGGGGTCTGTGTATATAAATTGTGTTCTGGCATCAGTTACAGGCTTAACTTGAGGCTGGAGACTGTATGAATAAATAGCTCCTTGGTAGGAGACACGGTAAATATTAATTTCAATCCTTTCTTTCCTTGAGTCATGTTGTGTGACATCATCATCATCATCACCATCATTGTCATCTCATTCTCTGGTATTTATATGGCACTTTTAGGTTTGCAAAGTCTTTTTTTAATTTTTTTTATCTTGTTTCTATGTTATTATGATATAAGCATATCTCATATTTATTTAATCTCATTTGATCCTTACAAGAAACTTGGGAATTAGCTGGTATTATTATCATATTTTATCTTTATCATTTATCATAATTTCACAAATAAGATAATTGAGTCAGTGAGAGATTAAATGATTTGCCCAGAGTCACCTGATAATAAATATCAAAAGTCATATTTGAACTCAGATCTTCCTGATTATGCCACCAAGATGTCTACATAGAATTGGAGTTGTTGTTCATTTGTTTTTCAGTCATGTCCAACTCTTCAGAACTCCATTTGGGGTTTTCTTGGCAAAGATATTAGAATGATTTTCCATTTCCTTCTCTGGGTCATTTTGCAGATGAGAAATTGAGGTAAATAGGGTTGAGTGACTTGCCCAGGGTCATATAGCTGGTAAGTGTCTAAAGCCATATTTAAATCCAACAAGGAGAATCTTCCTGATTCCCAGCCCAGTACTCTATCCACTGTACCATCTAGCTGTCCCCTTTGAACTGGAACAGAATCGTATTTAAAGAATCAGAGAATCACAAAATTACTGAATGTCAGAATTGAAAGGGAAATCAACAGCCATTTAGTCCAATTGATAGCTGAAAGATAATCATCACTATGACTCACAAGTGATCATCTACCCTGCCTTTGAATATCCTTCACCAAGAATGACCTGTTGCTTTTTTAAGAGGTCTAGCCCACATTTGGACAGCTCTAATTCTTTAGACAGTTGGCTTAGTTTATTTTTCTGTGCATAAAGGCTCAACATGCCCTCCAAGAAAAGTAGCAAGGGTATGGAGAATCAGCAGACTTAAGTTCAAATCCAGCTTCAGCTACTTACTGGCTGTGTGATCCTGGGCAAACCACTTAACTTCCATCTACCTCAGTTTCCTCAACTGTGAAAAGGGGATAATATTAGCACAGGGTTGTTGCAAGTACTTAATGAAATCATATTTGTAAAATGCTTAGCTCAGTGTTTGCCACTTGGTAAGAACTGAATAAATGCTTGTTTCCTTCCTCGTGGAAGAGATACCATGGAAATAAATAGGTCCATTCAAGTCACGTGCAGAGGAGACAGAAGGTAACTTTGGGGACAAGGAGGGAGGTTCTAGTAGCTAGGGGAGCTGGGAAAGGTTTCCTACAGAAGGTGACATTTGAGCTGAATTTTAAAGAAAACCAGGGATGCTATGAGCTGATGAGGAGGAAGGGCTTTCCAGATATAGAATACAGCCTGAACAGAACAAGGAAAGCAAGTAGGTTAGAAGAGCCAGATTGTGAAGAGCATAGAAGGGAGCAGAGGGGAAGAGTCCAGAAGCAGGAAGGAGTTAGGTTGAGAAGGACTTCAAATGACAAACAAAGGGCTTTTTAATTAATACCAAGTCAACAGGGAGCCACATGAGGTTACTGAGTAAGGGAACAGTCCTTTTAGAGCCATGCTTTAGGAATGTTGCGTCAGTGTCTAACCAGCACCTTGGTTGAAGCCCTTCTCTGCCATGGATTGGAGGTGACATGTGCTGCCTAGTGTGGGAGATTATGACTTATGCTAGCTGCATCTCGACCTTGTTACACTGACCCCTGTGTATTTCTTTTAAACTTATCTGATGAGAGTTAAAGTGTGCCATGCAGAAAGGACGACTGATCTAGAAGTAGGAGATTGGCTCAGTTGGCTTGGGAAATATTCATGGGGTTGAAGGGAAGGCAGAGGTCTGGAATCAAGAATTCCTGATTTAAAATCCATCCTCAAACCTAAACTGACTGTGTGACCCTTAACTTGATTGGCTTTAGTTTCCTCATGGGTAAAATGAACCGAAAAAGGAGATGGCAAACCATTCCAGTATCTCTGCCAAGAAGACCCCAAATGGGGTCACAAATGACTAAAACCCCTGAACCACGATGTAATAATCAACAAATCACTTAATTTCACTTTGGCCTTCTGTTTCCTCATATTTAAAATGAGAATAATAATACCTTAAGATCCAGAGAGACCTGAGTTCAAGTGCCCCCACCTAGCACAGACTGTGCAATCCTGGCCACGTCACTTCACATTCTAGACAACTCTCCATCTCTATAAGTTTCAGAGAAGGTTCAGACCTGATTTTTATTTTGTGGTGGGGGGACATTCCTAATCTGAGAGTATATTTCCTTCTCTGGTATATGCCCTAAGCCAGTGAGGTCACAGGGCCAGTCTCTATCCCCATTCTTACTATTATGTCCCTGGGTTGTTATGAAAATCCAATGAACAGACCCAGTGATGGAAAGTGCTTTACAGCTCCGTATGAATTTTGATTATTGTTATATTAATGTGCATCCAAAGGCACTCACCCTATTTCTCCTGTCCTCTCTGGGTCAGCGCAATGGCTAGAGGTTAGGAGAGGGGTCTGGTGAGAGCATTCAGTGGCAAAACAACATTAGACAATATTGACACCAAAGTCACAGCAACGATTTCCTGGGGGTGGGGAGAGAAATTCCGAGCTTTCATAGGTCCCCCAGCCACAACGATGTCCTGACCTTAATTCCACATTCATCGCGGCCCAGATTTTGGATTCAAATGCACTGTGGACCAGGGTCACTCACTGAAGCCTAATGCCACGAACAGGTCAAGCCTTCATCTCAAATCGATGTCCTCCCATCCACCGCGCCCCATCCTGGTCACGGCCGGAATCCTAATCATGTCCTCAGCTTGAGCACGGAACCTCCCCACAGCCTGGAAGACAAGCCACATCCCTTCAACTGGGCCCTAATGGCAGAGACTGAGATCCATTCTTCCTTGTCTCAGGCAAGGGGCTGACCTCAGCCCTCTAATAAGCAACGGCTTCACTTTAGGCAAAATCCGACCCTTTGCCAGCCAAGCCAGCGCCTGAGGATGTTTAGTTAGGTACACCTCGGGGCAGCGAGGCGGGGAAGGGGAGCGAGGACGAAACCCCCTTCCTGAGCTCAAATCTGGCCTCGGACACGTACTTCAAGTCCTCGAACCCCCTTTTTCCTCTGTTCTTCCTCTGTTCAATGGGCTGGAGAAGAACATGGCAAATGGCTCCAGTATCTTTGCCAAACAGGGTCGCAAAGAGCTGAACACAACGCGACGGGTGCCGTCCTTTCCGCTGCCGAGGAGGGGAGGGAGGCGTGGAGGGTCCCGCGGAGGAAGACAGAATCGAGAAGAGTTATGAAGCCATTCGATGGAGGAGTTCGGAAGGAAGGCGAGAGTGATCCACACGGAAAGGAGATTCACCGGGGAGGCTTTTCATGCGCTGGCAAAATGCCAGTACGATTTATTTTGTTCTCCCGGAGCACCCTTAAATGAGATAATATTTGTAAAACATTGAGCACCGCCTGGTACATAGTAAGTGCTTAATAAATGTCAGATCTGAGAAGTCAATTATGAACCCAGGCCCAGAGACAGGAGATGGAGTGTCACGTTCAAGGAAAGCAAGTAGGCTGGGAGAGCCAAAGATCGAGGAGTCAGTCACTCTGTGGGATCTGCTTTTCTGTAAAGTGAGGGCATTTCGACTAGTGAGAGTTTTTAAGCTTTCTTCCAGCTCTAAGTTGTATTGTTCTATAATAGGCCAGGCCCCCTCCTCTCATGGATCTCAGAGCCTAGGAAGAGGAAAGGACATGGAACCGATTTAATTCATTCTTTTTATTTGTTACCAATTGCATGGAATAACAGTTTTCCAAATAAGTTTTCTGAAGTTATAGGATCCAAATTCCTTCCCTTTTCTCTCCCCTCCCAGAACTGGCAAGCAAATCAATCTGGGTTATACATGTATTATCACAGGAAACATTTCCATATTGTTCATTTTAACCGATTTAATTTGAAAAAATAATTTATTGGAAGCTTTCTATGTACCAGTCCACTCTGCTAGAGATACAAAAAAAAAAACAAAAAACAGTATCTCCCTTCAAGGAGTTTGGGTGGGAGGAAACACAGGTAGAGACAGAGAGAAAGCTAGATTGAGAAGGAGAGAAAGAGAGAGATGAAGTGAGAATCAGAGAGAGAGAAAGATAGAAGCAGAGAGTCGGAGGAATGAAAAGGGGGAGGGAAAAGAAAGGAGAAAAAAAGATAGGAGAGGGGGGAAGGGAGGAGAGAAAAGAGAAGAAAGGAGAGGGGACAGGAGGGGAGGGGAAAGAGAGGGGAAAGAAAAGAGAGGAGACAGTTTTGTTTTTATATCATTTTTATTTTTTCAACGTGACTCTTTTCCTCTATTACCCAGAGGGCCGTCCCTTATAACAAAGAATTAAAAATAAATAAATATAAAATGGCAATTCAGAAAAGCTAACCCATATATCAACTCATTCCATCAGTATATACAGTGGTCCATGCTCACAGGCCACCTCCTTTACAGAAAAGTAAGGAGGTACATTGTCTTGGGGACCAATCTTGGCCATTATAATTACATTGGAACTTAGTATTACTGAGGGTATAGCTCGTGTTTAGATGCCAATTTAAGGTGACAGATAACTCTCCTGCCCTGATCTCACCAGGGGCTTAGAGATAAAGGCAGGGCAGAGACTGGCCATGTGAGGAGAAGAGCTGCGCTGTGTTGAATTGAGAGGCTCTTTCAGGCTGGGCGTGGGCTCACTCTCCATCACTTGTTCCTCAGGCCTGAGCCTAGGCAGGGAGGGGGAGGCAGGCTGTGAGTCATTCTCATGCCGAGCAGGCCTCGCTTCGTCCTCGCCGCCCGCACAGTTCTCTACGACACGGCTTCTGAAAATGTCAACTTCTTATCTTGCCAGAATTTTACTGACTTGGAGAATTCAATAAAGCAGCTGAGGAAGACTTAAAATAATAATGATGCCGGATATTTCTAGAGCCAGAGGCCCAGGAGAGCCTGAAGCACCTTTCCCCCGCAAGAGTAAGTTTAATTGCCACCACACGCGTGGCCCGGCAGCGAGGGATTTGAAAATCCCCAAGGCTCAGAGGGGGAAGGGAATTTGGGTGGAATTACCTAGCAACTTGATGGTCCAATTCAATGATTAAGTCAATAAACATTTAGTAAATCATGAATTCACTGAATGGCCTTCTCCTATGTACCAGCTAGTGTCTAGAGTCCCCATGCCTGGTCCTTGGGTACCTTTTCATAACATCATAGAACCAGGACTGAAAGAGACCTCAAAAATATAACCCAGTCCTCTTACAAGTAAGGTAACAGAGACCCAGAAATAATAGGTGGTTGCCTAAAGCCCCACAAGAAGGGGCTTCGATCCAACGTCTCTGATTTCGCAGATGACAGAATCTCAACCAAAAGAAGGTAAAGTTATATGAAGGCAGATTTGAGCCCAATTCAAAAAAAATTCCTAATAATGAGAAGATACCTCCATGGAATGGGATCCCCGATTAGGTGACCATTGAGCATTTATTAAGAAATTATTATGTGCTAGGCATTTGGCTAAGTATTGGAAATACAAAAAAAGGCAAAAGAATGGACCTTGACCTCAAGAAATTCATATTCTAACCATGGAAACTGCATGTAAATAAATATATGTGTATTAAATATATACAGAGTAGATAGAAGATAGTCTGAAAGCATAAGGAGTTGGGAGCTAAAAAAAAGGCCCCTGAAGATATTGGGATATGAGCTGAATCTTGAAGCACTTCAGTCATCTAGGATGACCTAGGAGGCAAGCGAGAGGAGTGAGAACTTTTCAGGCATGGGTCATGGCTAATGAAAAGGTAAGGAGATGAGAGATGAGAGATGCTGTGTACTGTGTGAAGAATGTAAGTAGGGAAATCTTGCTGGATTATAGGATTCATGATGTAGAATAAAGTCTGAAGGAACTGAAAAGGAAGGAAGAAGAACAGCCATGAAAGAGTTTGAAAAGATCTTGGAGGGAGTAGAGAACCATTAGAGTTTATCAATTTATGGTAGGGGGAGAGAGAGTATATGATCAGACATTAGAAGAGCCACCTTGGCAGCTGAATTGGAGCATGGATTATAGTGGGGCAATATATGAGGTCATGGCATCAAATAGAAAGATATTGCAATAGTCCATGTAAGAGGCAATGAGGGATTGAATTAGGATGGTGACTACTGTGTGAGTGCAGAGGAAATATATCCAAGAGATGTTGCAAAGATAGTAATTAAAAGATTTTGTGATGTTGGATGGATGCAAGTAGGAATCCAAGGACAACATTGAGATTAGCAAGTTATGTGACTAGGAACTTGGTGGTATCCTCAACAGTAAAAGGAAAATTAGGAAGAGAAAATTGTTTGCGATGACAGATAATGAATTCTGTTTTAAATATGCTGAGTTTGAAATGCTTATGGAACACCTAGTTCAAGATATTCAAAAACCAGTTGGCACTGTGGCACTACACCTGAGGAGAGGGATTAAGGCCGTATATGGATAGATAGATGGATAGATAGATAGATAGATAGATAGATAGATAGATAGATAAACAGATCGATCTTGGAATCAGTGATTTTAAGATAATAATAGATATCTTAGGCACTGATTGGATCTCCAAGTAAGAGAGTCTAGACATAAAAGAAAAGAGGACCCAGGACAGAGACTTGGAGTATGCATAGAGTTAGTAGGCATGGCCTGAAGCAAGATTAAGCAAAGAAAATTATGGAACAGTTAGATGACTAAGAAAGCAAGCAAGAGAGTCTAGTGTCATGAAAACTTGAGAGGTGAGAATATTCAGGAGTAGGCGATCAACGGTGACAAATAATAAAAAAGTCATCAAGGACAAGGGTTGAGAAAAGTTTATTGCATTTGGCATTTAAGAGATCATTGGTAATTTGGGGGAGAGCAGTTACAGCTGAATGTGGAGGAGGAGTAGACAGAAATGAAGGAACCTAGATGACAGAGCATTTAGTGAGAAAAAAGAAGTGGAGGCACCTGATAGATAATTTTCTTGAAAAGTCTGATAGCAAAGCAGGGGATAGATATAGAAAATAGATATATTCTATAGATAGGATATGGGGGCAGCCAGGTGGCTCAGTGGATAGAGTGCTGGGCCTAGAGTCAGGAAGAATCATTTTCTTGTGTTCAAATCTGGCCTCAGACACCTAGGCAAGTCACTTAACCTTGTTTGCCTCAGTTTCCTCATCGGTAAAATGAACTGGAGAAGGAGATGACAAACCATTCTAGTATCTTTGCCAAGGGAAACACAAATGGGGTCACTAAAGCATTGAATGCAACTGAAAAACAATTGAATAAACAGCAGATAGATGCAAGAGGATAGCTAGTAGGGATGATTGGATCAAATGAAGTTGTTCAGAATAGGGAAGATATAAGCATACTTATTGGAAACAAGAAATGAGCAGAGTTTGAAAAATATGAGTGAGAGTGGGATTGACAATAGAGAGATCTACTGGAATAGAAGGGAGTTGATGGGATTGGGCAGACAGGTGATGCTAGCTAAGTGGATAGAGTGCTGGACCTAGAGTCAAGAATTTCAAATTTACCCTCACTTACTAGTTGTGATCTGGGCAAGAACTAAAGCCAGGAATTTGTGTTGGAGGATGAAATTTGTACATCAACTGCCCATGGGGAAATTCTATGGAGTTAGAAGTGTGTTAACCATCAAGGAGTGAACAGAAAGAGAGTTTCAATGGTGGGAAAGGTTGGATGAAGGAGATGTGACTTCACTGTTCTAGTGACCTCACCTGAGGTCTTGCCCCAAGATAGGTGGTGATGTTAAGTCCTGAAGCTCTAGGCGTTTCCTAACAGGCAGGAGAAAGAAGTATACATGAGCCTCATTAGAAAACAGAGGATCCTTCTTGATGCACCTGTAGATGTTTTGAAGTCTTGGCAATGGTTTCAAGCAGGACTTACTGGGCAGATGTCAGGATCTCTTTACTGAGAACCACAAGCTGGGTCTATATAAACACTTTCCCCTGGTACATATACTTCTCTACCCCTACACTTTCTCAGAGAATGACAATTAAATCAACATTAATTTTGCTCTTGAAAAGATCATAACAATCTATTCCCTAATGACTCCATTCAAGATCCCTATAGTTCAAAGTTTTAGGATGCCTAAGACAGAGAGTTTTCTTCGTTGACCACCATCCATAGTTTTATTCTACCTTTTCTACCTATCTGATCATTAGCTTAAAGTCTGTTTTGGAATATCATTATCTCTACTCCAAGCCTCCTTGCTTGTGTATGTATTATTCTGGGCTCTGCCTTGAGTCTTCTCTCCCTATATGTATCTTTCTCTCTGTGCTTCTCTGTCTCTCTTTCTCTATCTCTCTCTGTCTCCCTTCCTTCCTTTCATTTCATCAGTTTCCATGGAGTTATTTATAATTTACATACAATTGATTTCTATGTCTTTACAATGTTAGTTTCTCAATTCCAGTCTATAGATCTATCAATAAACATACATTTATTGAGTGCTTACAAAATTACATTTATTCAGTACCATACACTGTGCAAAATGCTGAGGGTACAAAGAAAAAGGGAAAAAGGAGCAATCCTTGCCCTCGAGAAGCTTGTATTAAAATGGAGTCAGTATATGCTGTCAGTAAATCGGTTCATACAATATATATGCAGAATACAGAAAGTAATCAGAGCTGAGGGTAGTAGAAAGAGCCTTCTATATAAACAATTGCCTATTAGTCATGTCTAACTGAACTCGCTGTGGGAATTAATTTAAAACTTAACACATCAAATACAGAACTCATTATCTTTGCCTCTCAAGCACTTTGCTACTTCTTAACTTCCCTATTTCTATGAAAGGTACCACCATTCTTCAAGTTTCTCAGGTTCCAAATCTTAGAGTCACACTTGACTTGTCATTCCCATTTACTTCATAGTCAATCAGCTACTGTATTCTCTCTCTACAATATCTCTCCCCTCTAGCCCTTTCTTTCTAGTTGCAGAACTGTCATCCTAGTTCTGGTCCTCAATATCACATGCCTGAACTATTTCAAAAGCTTTGACTCTATGTTCTCCCCTTTCCCAGCTATCTTACACATATGATCCAAATTATTATTCCTAAAGGATGGGTCTGATAAAGTCGATGCCCTACCTAAGAAGTTCCAGTGACTATATCTTACTTCTAGAATAAAATTCAAACTCCTCTTTTGATATTTAAGTCTTTTTATAACCTCATCCCTTTTTACTTTCCAAGCTTCTTGCACATTGTTCCTCTCCATGAACTCTTCAGAATAAGCCATGCTGGCTTACTTGCTAATTCTTTCACAATATTCTATTTCCCATCATCATGCTTCTATTGTCCCCCCCCCTTCTTGGAATTCTGCCTCCCTCCTCTCCTCTGTCTCTCTGGATCATAGGTTTCTCTCAAAACTCAGCTTCAGAAGTAATGTCTCCATGCTAAGTAACCCTCTACCAGAATTAACATGAATGGGAGAAGGGAGTATTTCCTCCCTAAATTTTAATTAATATAATCAAGCAAGAATCAGATACATCAACTGAATGAAACAATAAATCAATGTATAGGCCAAAAAGGTAATCTCAAAAGAAATTCTGAGGGATTTCCCCATATTTTATAGCAATGTAATAATATAATAATCTGGCTATAATTTGCATACAAGATTTACTTATGCCCCTGATCACTTTATCATTGTAAAATCATCTTTACTTGAGACAGGAAAGACAACATTGTTATTGGCTAAGACAATTGATAAGTCAAAGTCTTTCGACACATATGCAAAAAATGTGATCCAGTTCCTAAATTCTCCAGCCCAGAGACAGAGGAAGCCAAGCTTGGAAGTGTTGGACTCCAGCTATAGAAGTGCCTTAAGAATAGAAAGGTTTGGGGACTTCTGGGTTAAGATGTCTACAGAGTAGAAGCTGGGCAACTTTCTCTCCTAACCAACCAATATAGCATACCTACGAAGGACAAAAAAAAAATCCAGATGAAAGAAGGAATCCCACAATAGGGCGCAGTATCAAAGGTACGTGGGATTTGGGCTCTTCCTTGTTATAAGTGGGGGAGGGGAAATATCTCCCATCAAAATGCAAGCGAATCAACCCTCAACCACACCACCCACAGCACCAGAGTCAGAGGATGCGCACCAGAGTTACAGTGGGTGGGGACACAAAATCTAACTTCTTGGCAGCCAATTGGCACCACTAGGAGCTTGTCCCTGAGAGCAGCAAGACTTGAGACCCCAGGAGGCAGGAGAGCTCAGACTTTGGGCATGGGAGTGGGCTGAGAGAAGCACACTGAGACTCAGGGGAAAACCCCAGGCGAAGGAGTAAGTTTGGGCAAATTTACGGGCTCTGGACAGCTGACTAGGACCATGGGAGCTTGACCCTTAAAACAGCTAGACTAGAGACTCTAGGAGACTGGGGAGCACAGACCTTAAGCGCAGGAGTGAGGCTGAGAGGTACTGTAGACAGCAAAGGCCTAGCAGACAGTGGAAGCCAGGAGACTCACAAAGTATCCTCAAGCAAAAACTGCTCCTTAACTCCATACAAAAAACTCTGTTTGCCTTACACAGACTTCTGGCTGAGAAAATATTATGATACCAAGCAAAGCCCAGGAAATAACTACCAAGAAGACCAAGAAAAAAGCTCTAACACTTGACAACTTTTCACAGAAAAAAAAAACAAACAGAAAACAGAGGAGGACAAATATTTAAAGACATCCAAACCCTCCTAAAAAAAAAGAAAATGGGTCACAAGCTTTTGAAGAATTCAAATCTGAGATCGTGAGAAAGATGGAAGAGACCTGGCAAGAAAATAACAGTTTAAAAGCAGAATTTCACAATTAGAAATTGAGGCTCAGAAATCAAATGAAACTATAAGCAAATTGAATACCAGTAATGACCAGCCAGAAGCCATGAAGAGCCAGATAGATCAGATTGAAAAGGAAAACCAAAAAAGTATAGCCAAAAACGAAGAATTGGGCAAGTAGAAAATAATGATCTCACAAGACAGGAAGAATTAATAAAGCAAAGTCAAAAGACTAAAAAAATAGAAGGAAAAATGAAATATCTCAATGAGAAGATAATAGATCAAGAAAATATGTCTAGAAGAGACAATTTGAGAATTATTGATCTTCCTGAAAAATCAGAAATTAATAGAAATTTGGACACCATATTACAAGAAATTATCCAACAAAAATGCCCTGATGTTCTTCAACAAGAGGGCAAAATAGACATTGAAAGGATCCAAAGATCACCCTCTATACTAAACCCTTAAAATAGAATCTCCAGGAATATAATTGCCAAAATCAAGAGCTTCCAAGTTAAAGAAAAAATATTACAAGAAGCCAGAAAAAAATTCAGATATCAAGGAGCACCAATCAGAATCACACAGGATCTGGCAGCCTCCACAATACAAGACTGCAAGGCTTGGAACATGATATTCAGAAAGGCAAGAGAATTGGGTCTACAACCAAGGATCATCTACCCATCAAAACTGACTATATATTTCCAGGGCATTCAAAAAGATATATGAATTCCAAGTATTTACACAGAAAAGACCAGGACTAAATGGAAAATCTGATATCCAACCACAAAAAAAAAAAACAAGAGAAACATGAAAAGGTAAATAAGAAAGAGAGGAGTAAGAAAGAAGACTCTTATTTTAAATTTTCTTCTTTAAGGGCTTTAATAAGATCAAATTATTTATACTCCTATATGGAGAAATATTATGTGTAACTCGAAAAAATTGTTCTCACTATTATAGCAATTAGAAGAATTAGTCATAAAGAGAGGTTGGAGTACTAAATGGTCTAAGATGATATGGGGGGAAGCAGAGGGGAATAGAAGATGGCACCAAGAGTAACTTGAAGGAATAAGAAAAATAGGATAATCTATATCACACAAAGAGGACATAGGAAGAAGGGGAGGGGATGAATACTATTATAAGAAGGAGAGAAAGAAAGCATTAATAGGAAATACTTAAACCTTACTCTCAGCAATAGTAAACCTGAGAGGGAAGAGTAGCTATATACATTGGGATATCAAATTCTATCTAACCCTAAAGATAAAGTTAGAAGCAATAAATCAAGGGGGGCAGTGGGATGGAGAGCTCAAATAAGGAGGGGAAGAGAAAGGGGAGGGAATTCACTAGGCCTCAAAAAATAATGAGGGGAATAAAGGGGGTGGAAAGGGTAGTAAAACAAGGGAGAGGCAAGGGGGACTGATTTAAAACAAACCACTGGTTTAAAAGGAAATAGTGTAAGAAGAAGAGGTAGAACTAGGAGAGGATACCAAAATGTTAGGGAATACACAGCTGATAATTATAACCCTAAATGGGAATGGGATGAACTTGCCCATAAAACAGAAGCAAATAGCAGAATGGATTAGAAAACAAAATCCTACCATATGTTGTCTACAAGAAACAAACCTGCAGCAAGTGAACATACACAGGGTTAAGGTCAATGGCTGGAGAAAAATCTTTTGGGCTTCAGCTGAGAGAAAAAGAAGGCTGGAGTGGTGATCATGATTTCTGATAAAGCCAACGTAAAAATAGATCTGATTAAAAGAGATAAGGAAGGTAATTACATCCTGATAAAAGACAGTATAGATAATGAGGAAATAACAGTACTCAACATGTACGTACCAAATGGTATAGCATCCAGATTTCTAAAGGAAAAACTGGCAGAGCTCAAGGAGGAAATTGATAGTAAAACTGTACTAGAGGGAGATCTAAATATTCCTCTATTAGATCTAGATAAATAAAAAATAAATAAAAAAGAGATAAGAGAGGTGAATGAAATCCTAGAAAAATTAGATTTAATAGATATGTGGAGAAAAATAAATAGGGACATAAAGGAATACATCTTCTTTTCAGCTGCACATAGTACATTCACAAAGATTGACTGTGTACTAGGGCATAGAAACATTGCAAACAAATGCAAAAGAGCAGAAATCATAAATGTAGCCTTCTCAGATCATAATGCATTAAAAATAATAATTAGTAAGGGATCTTGGACAGGCAAATCAAAAACAAATTGGAAAATTAAATAATACGATTCTCCAAAATCAGTTGGTTAAAGAACCAATAATAAAAACAATAATTTCATTGACAAGAATGACAATGATGAGACATCCTACCAAAATCTGTGGGATGTAACTAAAGCAGTACTCAGAGGGTAATTTATATCATTGAGTGCATATAACAACAAATTAGACAGGGCAAGGATCAATGAACTGGGCATGCAAATCAAAAAACTAGAAAGGGAACAAATTAAAATCCCCAGTTAAAAACTAAATTAGAGTTTATAAAAATCAAAGGAGAAATCAACATAATTGAAAGTAAAAGAACTATTGAATTAATAAATAAAACTAGAAGCTGGTACTTTGAAAAATAATAAAATTGAACTGGTGAATCTAATTAAAAAAAGGAAAGTAGAAAACCAAATTATCAATATCAAAAATGAAAAGGGAGACCTCACCTCTAATGAAGAGGAAATCAAGTCGATCATTAAAAACTATTTTTCCCAATTATTTGGCAATAAATATAGCAATCTAGGGGAGATGGATGAATATTTACAAAAATATAAATTGCCTAGATTAACAGCAGAAGAAATAGAATACTTAAATAACCCATATCAGAAAAAAAATTGAACAAGCCATTAAAGAACTCCCCAAGAAAAAATCCCCAGAACCAGATGGATTCACAAGTGAATTCCATTCAAAGAACATCTAATTTCAATACTATGTGTCAAACTATTTGACACAATAAGCAAAGAAGGAGTCCTACCAAACTCATTTATGACACAAATATGGTACTGATCCCAAAGCCAGGTATATCAAAAACAGAAAAATAAAACTACAGACCAATCTCCCTAATGGACATAGATGCAAAAATATTAAACAGAATAGTAGCAAAAAGAGTCCAGCAAGTAATCATGAGGGTTTTTCACTATGATCAGATGGGATTTATGCCAGGAATGCAAGGGTGGTTCAAAATTAGGAAAACCATTCACATAATTGACCACATCAACCAGCAAACCAACAAAAATCACATGATTATCTCAATAGATGCTGAAAAAGCCTTTGACAAAATTCAACACCCATTCCTAATAAAAACACTAGAAAGTTTAGGAATACAAAGGCCTTTCCTAAAAATAATAATTGGTATATATCTAAAACCATCACCAAACATCATCTGCAATGGGGATAAATTAGAAGTATTCCCAATAAGATCAGGAGTGAAACAAGGATGACCATTGTCACCTCTATAATTTAACATTGTACTGGAAACACTAGCAGTAGCAATTAGAGAAGAAAAAGAAATTGAAGGTATTAAAATAGGCAATGAGGAGGCCAAACTATCACTCATTGCCAATAATATGATGTTTTACTTTAAAAATCCTAGAGATTAGGCAGCAGGGTAGTTCAGTGGATTGAGAGTCAGGCCTAGAAATGGGAGGTCCTAGGTTCAGATTTGACCTCAGACACTCCCTAGGTGTGTGACACTGGGCAAGTCACTTAACTCCCATTGCCCAGCCCTTACCACACTTCTGCCTTGCAGCCAATACACAGTATCATCTCCAAGACAAAAGGTAAGGGTTTAAAAAAATCCTAGGGAATCAACTAAAATGTTAGTGGAAATAATCAACAACTTTAGCAAAGTTGCAGCATACAAAATGAATGCACATAAATCATCAGTGTTTCTATATATTTCCAACACAACAAAGCAGGAAGAGTTAGAAAGAGAAATTCCATTCAAAATCCCACAAGACAATATAAAATAATTGGGAATCTATCTGCCAAGTCAAACACAGGAATTATACGAACACAACTATAAAACCCTTTCCACACAATTAAAACTAGATCTAAAAAATTGGAAAAACATTGATTGCTCATGGGTAGGATGAGCTAACATAATAAAAATGACCATTCTACCCAAATTAATTTACATATTTAGTGCCATACCTATCAAACTACCAAAAAACTTTTTTTTCCTGAATTAGAAAAAACTATAACAAAGTTTATTTGGAAGAATGAAAGACCAAGAATATCAAGGGAAATAATGAAAAAAAAATATGAAGGAAGGTGGCCTAGCAGTACCAGATCTTAAACTATACTATAAAGCAGTGGTCATGAAAACAATATGGTACTGGCAAAGAGACAGAAGGGAGTTAGACTAGGGTTAAACAATCTCAGCAAGACAGTCTTTTATAAACTCAATGAACCCAGCTTTTGGGGCAAAAACTCATTGCTTGACAAAAACTGCTGGGAAAATTGGAAAACAATATGGGAGAGATTGGGCCTGGATCAACATCTCACACCCTATACTGAGATAAACTCAGAATGGGTGAATGATTTGAATATAAAGAAGGAAACTATAAGTAAATTAGGTGAGCACAGAATAGTATACTTGTCAGATCTACGGGAAAGGAAAGATTTTAAAACCAAGCAAGAGTTAGAAAAATCATAAAATGTAAAATAAATAATTTCGACTACATTTAACTAAAATGTTTTTGTACAGACAAAATTAATGCTACCAAAATTAGAAGGGAAACAACAAATTGGGAAAAAATTTATAACAAAAACTCAGACAAAGGTCTAATTACTCAAATATATAAGGAGCTAAATCAATTGTACAAAAAATCAAGCCATTCCCCAATTGATAAATGGGCAAGGCACATGAATAGGCAATTTAAATCTCTAATAATTAGAGAAATGCAAATCAAAACCACTCTGAGGTATCACTTCACACCTAGCAGATTAGCTAAAATGACAGCAGGGGAAAGTAATGAATGTTGGAGGGTATGTGGCAAAATTGGGACATTAATAATGCATTGCTGGATGGCAATTTGGAACCATGCTCAAAGGGCTTTAAAAAACTATCTGCCTTTTTATCCAGCCACAGCACTACTTGGTTTATACCCCAAAGAAATAATGAGGAAAAAGACGTACAAAAATATTTATAGCCTCACTCTTTGTGATGGCAAAAAAAAAAAAAATGGAAAATGAGAGAATGTCCTTTGATTGGGGATTTGCTGAACAAATTGTGGTATCTTTTGGTAATGGAATACTATTGTGCTCAAAGGAATAAAGAACTAGAGGAATTCCATGTCAACTGGATTGTCCTCCAGGAATTGATGCAGAGTGAAAGGAGCAGAACGAGGAGAACATTGTACACAAAGAGTGTTGCACTGTGGTACAATCGGACATAACGGACTTCTCTACTAGCAGCATTGCAATAATCCAGAGCAAGGCTGAGGGACTTATGAGAAAGAAAACTAGCCACATTCAGAGGAAGAACTGTGGTAGGAGAAATACAGAAGAAAAACAACTGCATGAACACATAGGCTGATGTGGATATTATTGGGGATATAGTCACTAAACGATAACTCTAGTACAACTATCAATAATATAGAATTAGGTCTTAATCAATGATTACATGTAAAACCTAGTGGAATTGTGCTTCGGCTAAGGGGGGTTAGGTGGGTTTGGGGGAGAGGGAAAGAACATGAAATATGTATCTATTGGAAAATATTCAAATAAAACCTTAAAAAAAGAATAGAAATGTTTGTACTTGTACCAGAGTGATGCCAGAATATTATACTCACTACAGCCCCAAATTTACTTACATCCACTGACCAAACATAATATTAAAGAAAGTGGGGAACAATAGAAGACAATGCATCTAGGCAAGAGTAGTGAGACACAAAGAAAGAGGGAATTACAGTGAATCACTAGAGAAAGGGGTCATCTTCAGAGAGAAGAATTGGCTATGAAATCAAGAAAGGAGAAGATTCTAAACAATCCACCTGGTGGTGAACTATGCCCAGCAACAGTTGAATAAGGACTCTCTGAATGGAAAAAAGACTACCAGTACCAGAAATTGTGAATTATCCTTTTGCCATGTGTTCCCTACATTATTGTTGTACTCTAGGATAGAATCTATTCTTATCACTGACCATTGTGTATATGTGGAGAATGCTACCCAGGCTTTAGGAAAAGAAAGGAGAGATTAATATTTGTACCATACTATGATATTTATTATTAACAGATACATATGTTTACTATACCATAATATTCTTACTATATCATCTTAGTGAATGCCTTTACTAAAAGTTAATTTAAACTAGTGGCTGATTGCTTAGGAGAAATCCCTTGGTTGGGTCTTGTAAGCTGCAGTGTTAGAAGGATACCCTGTAGGTAACCCTTTGAATGAGAGTTCTCAGCTTTTTCTGAGGGATCTATTCTGTAAATACAAGTATAAGTTGTGGTGGTGTCTTCAGAAAGCATGTTATATATACTACATTTTATTTATTTAGTATATATCCCAAGTATAAACTTATATATGTATGTATATATATATATATGTATATGTGTGTGTATGCATATGTATATATGCGTATATGAACACACACATATTATACACACACACACACACACATTGTATCTCCTTTTTTTGGAACATAAGCTCCTTCTGGGCTGACTGTTTCACTTTTGTCTTTGTAGGGCCTGACATTAATGATTGTCTTTTCATTCATGGATCACTATCACTATGACCACCACCTACCACCATCATCATTAATTACATCAGAGCAGCATAGGAACAGAGATGACTATAATCAACTCAAACAATAAGACCATTTAAGTTTTGAGAAAGAATAGAAGGGGCATGATCAAAACCTGAAAATTTATTGGAGAGTTAAAGATGGAAGGGGCATCTAGGTGGCTCAATGGGTTGATAGTCAAGCTTGGAGATGGAAGGTCTAGGGATTGAAATATGGTTTCAGACTTTCTAGCTGTGTGACCCTGGGCAAGTAATTTAACCATCATTGCCTAGCCGTTACTATTCTTCTGCCTTAGAACCAATACATAAAATTGATTCTAGGATGGAAGTTACGGGTTTTAAAAAAGTTAAAGAAGGGGATCAAATACTTAATAATTCTCTAAGTATAAGATCCTGGAACATGAGCTTTCCCTTGAAAATGAGAGGAAGACCTCCAGGAATTGATGCAGAGTGGAAGGAGCAGAACCAGGAGAACATTGTACAAAGAGACTGATACACTGGTAAAATCGAATGTAATGGACTTCTGTACTAGCAGCAATGCAATGATCCAAGACATTTCTGAGGGACCTATGAAAAAGAAAGTTATCCATATTTAGAGGAACCGCTATGGCAGTAGAAACACAGAAGAAAAACAACTGCTTGAACACATGGGTTGATGGGGATATTATTGGGGATGTAGACTCTATAAACAACCACCCCAGTGCAACTATCAACAATATGGAAAGAAGGTTGTTTTAGTCATTAGAGTGCTTATACTGAGTCCAGGAGTGGAGGGGGGAAGTGGGGATGGAGGAAGAAGACATAAGAAATAATTTAGAAATGATGAATGACCTTCTCATCAAAGACTCAGCCCTCTCTCTTTGGAATATTGATGGCACATGCACCTAAAGGAGACACTTTAATCAAAAGAACACACACACACACACACACACACACACACACACACACACACACACACACACACACTGTCCTTTAGATCCTTCCCTGGCCCTCACTACCAGGATAAGAGATACAAAAGCATGCCCAAGGCAGGGCAGTTTCTTCTTGAAAACCCAGGCCATATAATCATATTCTTCACATATCAGCTGGATTCAGTCTAGCTCTATGGACAATCCAAAAAGTCCAATGACACAAATCTCACTAAGCCTACTTAGATCAAGATCATGGATGGTTAACAGCCTATACTCTGCCTTCGACACCTTGACTAATGCTCACTCTGAATACTCTCTCAATATTATCACCAAGAGCCCAGTGGCTAAAATTATTCTACTACTATCACAGTAAAAACTAAATGGAATAGTGGATAAGGAACTGGGCATGGATTCAAAAAGACCTGAGTTCATATCTGGACTAGATCCTTATTTTGGTGTGTGACCCGGGGTAAGTCACTTAATTTCTCTTAGCCTCCATTTCCTTAACTGTAAAATGGGAATAATAACACCACTTAGTTATATCTATAATAACAGTTCCAGAGTTGTTATAATGATCAAATGAGATAATATTTGTAATGCTGGCAATGCCTAGGACATAGGCACTTAATAAATGCTTAACTCAGGGTCAGCTAGGTAGCAAATATGGTCATGTAGTCAGGTCTGGAGTTGAGAGGACCTGGGTTCAAATATGGCCTCAGACCTTTCTGGCTGTATGATTCTGGACAAGTCACTTAACCTTAATTGCCCAGCCCTTGCCACTCTTCTGTCTTAGAAATGGATAAGAAGATAGAAAGTAAGGGTTAAAAAAAAGAACCATCAAGGTAAAGAAAATTACTTTAGGGGCCCATAGATGGCTCAGTGGATTGAGAGCTAGGCTGAGAAACAGGAGGTCCTAGATGTAAATCCATCCTGTCACGTCCTATCTATGTGACCTTGGGCAAGTCACATAACCTCAAGTGTCTAGCTCTTACTGTTTTTCTGCTTTGGAACCAGTTTATACTTAGTATTGATTCTAAGACAGAAGGTAAGGATTTTATTTTTTTAAATCTCAATCCATCTATTTCTTCCTTCCAATACTTCAACTAAGCCTATTCTTCATCATCACCTCGATGTCTAATCCCTCTCCTCCTTCCCTTCTTCTTGAACTCCATATCCATTCCCTCTGTTGTCCTTTTCTATTCGTGCCATTACAGTCTTGACACCCTGGATGAACCTTTTAATTGTATAGTATCCTTTTCTTCTGCATTCCTTGTCTTCTTATCCTATCACCATGCTTTACCAATCTCATGCCCACACTTAATCCTACCAAATCCATACCATATGAGAAAAAAATTGAAGGAAATGAAGATATTTAGCCTGGAGAGAAGACTCAGGGAAATATGATGTCAGCCTTCAAGAACTTGAAATGTTGGTCATGTGGAAAAGGAATCAGATTTGGGTTTTTTTGTTTGTTTTTATTTTTCTTTATTCTCAGAGCATAGATAGGAGCAATGGGTGACAATCTGGTAACAAGGGAATTGTAGACTTGACAGCTCTTTCTGTGGTGTCAAATAAGTGTAAACTGAGGGGATATTTACCATTTGGGGAATGGTTGAACAAGTTGTAGTATATGATTGTGATGGAATACTATTGTGCTAGTAGCAATGATGAACAGGAGCATTTCAGAAAACCTTGAAAGACTTACATGAGTTGATGCAGAGTGAAGTGAACAGAACCAAGAAAACAAGGAACAGTAACAGCAATCCTGTTCTATGAGTAGCTGTGAAGTTATTTTCAGTAATACAATGAGCCAAGACAATACCAAAGCACTCAGGTTAAAAAAATGATAAACAGCTCTAAAGAAAGAACCAATGGAGTCTAAATTCAGATTGAAATGTACCATATTTCACTTTATTTTCTTCATGAGTCTTTTTTAATAATGTATCTTCTTCCACTGTGCGATGAATATGGAAATATGCCCTGCATTATAGCACATGTATAAAATTACTTATTGTCTCAGGGAAGAGAGAGAGGAGGAAGGAAGGTAGGCACTGGGGAACTTAAAATGTTAAGAAATGAATGCCAAAATTGTTTTTACATGTAATTGAGGGGAAAGACATTACTGAAGGGTATAAATAAATAAATCAAACATTGAGAAAAATATATAGGCTTAATGTCAGGAAAGCCTAATGATTTTAGCCTTCTATAACTGGAATGGGATATTGTTATTGGAGATCTCCAAATTAAGGCTACATGATCACTGATCAGGTATGTCACTTTGAAAGAGGTATTCGTGCCTAGAATATAATAAGAGCTTAATAAATGCTTTTCATTAACTAGTAGGGGAAAGACTAGATACTCACTGAGGACCCTTGCAAGTCTAAATGTTTGTGATTCTAGCTTCAAGTCAGGAAACATTTTTAATATTCTTACGTTATTCCCCAAGAGCCTAGATTTATTTGGCATCTGAAAACTCCACAAAGAAACCAGAACATATCCCCTGTCCCATACATTTTCCCTAGAGTGTTAATTCACCCTGCCTTTGATATTCTAAGATCAATGTCCTCCCTTTTGGTCTTCCATGAAACCCTCCTTTGAGGGCTCTTATTTAGAGATAAAACAGAGTTGGTTTATACCATGCTTTCTTCTAAGAAGATGTTATAATAACACTTCATACTTGTCTCAGTCCCAGGTGGCACTTACCACCTTTCAATTATAAAACCATGGGGAAAGGAATAATCCTGTGATTTCACTGATGGAGAGAAACCATGAGTGAGGAAATTCTCTTTATCAATGCAAGCTAGCACCTTCTCTGTTATTTAGTCTTAGAAAGTTGCCTAAATTGTTGAGTAGTTAAGGTGATACAGCCAGTATGCATTTGAAGCAGGTATTGAACTTGGATCTTTCTGGCTTTAAGGCCAGCTCTCTACCCTATCTACCATTCCATTTTATCTCCTACCATTTCAGTGCCAAGTAACATCTAACAACTTAATCACAAAATCTTAGATGATCAGATACAGAAAGAACTTTGGAATACAGAACATAGAATCTCAGAACAGGGAGAAATCTTAGAACAAAAAAAAATCTTTAGGATTGAAAGCCACATTAGAAACTAGAACATAGGTTGTTAAACATGAAAAGGACCTTAGAATTTTTAAAATAGCCTAATTAGAGATGTGACGCAAATTAAAGAATAATATAAGGCATACTAGAGTTGGAAGGGACCTGGACATTGCCAAGTTCAACTAAACTAAATGAAAAAAAAAATAAGGGGAAGAAAGAAGATATAACTTCTAGGATTTAGAATTAAAAGAAATTGGAGATTGGTTAATTCCCTTCATTTTACAAATGAAGTAATTTGCCTAGGCACAGAAGTAATAAGTAACAGAGCTAGGATTTGAATCTGGGTCTTCAAGTTCATTGTTCTTTTTCCTATACCATCGTATTAATTTTTTACAGATAGAGAAACTAAGGCACATAGAATAATTTGCACAAGGTTATGGGGTCATAGATCTAAATCTGAAAAGAACATCAGAAGCTACCTAGTCCAAACCCCTTCATTTTATATGTAACCATGAGGGTCACCAGATTTGGTTCATATTTAAATACCTAGATGTCAGAATTTTTTCCATGGGAATGTAGTTATGAAACATAGGAATAATTTATGAGATATTAGAGAGGAAACTCTACCAATGGGTTTATCCTCACACTGCTCTAGGAAAAATCCCTTTGTCCTTTGTGGCCACAAGGCTGCCTAGCCAGGGTTGTATTAGAGCCAACTCAAACTAGAGCTGATCATTAAATTTTCTATGTGAGCATTTACACTTTAGAAATTGATGATCATTGTAAATCAGAGTTTGATTAATAGTTTTATTGATTTTCTAGACTTAAGAACATGATAGGGAAAATGTTAATAATACCAATTCTCAGCTAAAAAGTGAATGGCATATTTTTACAGTGGCCTTTGTTAAACATTTATCAACACACCACTGCTCCATACCTTCATACTGTGAATAAAAGGACATAAAGAAATGTGAAAGGCAGAATCAGCCACAGATGTTTATGAGAAATAAGAATAGATCAGTCAGAGAAAGTCTATAACAGAAAAAAACACTCAGTAATGGAGCCTAGTTGTACTCATCTGAAGGATGGATGGGGAAGGAATAAGAACCATTAGTTCTTCTACATTTGCTTGATTGTTTGTTCATTTGTTTCAATTCTCCAGGCACTTAAGTAAGCATCCAAGATAGATATACATATACATATTTGTTTTTCATGTATATGTGTAGGTATATTTACCAAGTTTCATATGTAATTGTTCATTTGTGTACATATGTATACTTGTGTACATGCATAGATATGTGTATGAGTATATAATATCCACCTGGTGGCTCAGAAAGAGTCATAAATTTGAAGAGGGGAAATGCTGATATCATTAACACTGCTAGGGCCATGTTGCAGAGTCTGGGGAAAGTTCTGCCATTCCCTCCTCCTTATCATGTCTGCATTCCCTCTAGGAAAACTTTCCTGAACCAAAATAATGGTACCCTCCAATTCTGATCTTCCTTTAGCTTCCTCTTTTCCCTAGCTGGAAGAAATTTTAATTCTCAGGAGCTTGAGAGATGTAAACCCCCACAAAGCAACTCATTCAAGTCTTGCCAAGAGGATAGTTCCATGAAGATGAGGAAACAGAGGTATAAGGAGAATAAATGGCTTGCCCAAGGTTGGCCAGTTGATTGGTTGTTGTCCTTTGTACTCAAAGAAAACCAAAATAATATGTTTTGACTTTTGCATAAATTAAAGTCAGACAAAGGTACACAATTTTTTCAGTGACACTCTCTCTTCCAAGCCATCAAAGTTCAATGGTGAGGCAAATTAAGATGACTGGTGATGGCCTAGGATGCAGTGGATGACCTTGGCTTCTTTGATGTCTGACCAGTCTTGAAGCACTCTGCAATATCTTCTGTCACTGCCTTGATGAATATTGGAATAAATTGTTCTGTGCCATTCATTCAGTCAGAGGAAGTCTTCCCATGCTTGGGGTAGACATCTCCCTAACTCAGAGATGAGTTTGAGACCTCTCTATTACTGTCATCCTGGTTTAGCGCATCTGCCAAGATATTTTACTAGAGTGTGGTTGCTACATATATTATAGCTTCTTCCATTCACAGGTGAGAACTGAGTGGCAAGTGAACACCAAAGGAGGAAAGCAGCCTTAAAAAAGGAGAACTAGCATCTCTGCCCAAGGTCATATTGGTAGTAACCATCAGAAGCAGGATCTGAATCTGAATCCTCTGGCTGCTAAGTCAGTAGTATTTCAATTGTCTTATAATTGTTTTGGTCCAGGGAGTCTTCAGTCTAGCATTTTTGCTACTCTGTTGTACTAAAGAGATCTGTGTGTGTGTATGTTTTTATAGATCATGTATATATTATTGTCTCCCCCCAAAATGGAGCATTCAAGGAAGACTAGAATCTCTGGACTGAGATCTTGCTGGGAATTTTTGAGGGCTGCTCACCTACTTTTGGTGTTCATCTATCACCCAACTCTCACCTGTAGCCACAAGAATCTAGAGCATACACAGTGGCCACATCCTAGTAAAACTTTCCCAGTAGATGGGCTAGACCAGTTTGAGGGTAACCAACAGGCCTTAAAACTGGGTGAGTTAGGGTTCCAGGTTAAGATGGCGGCAGAGTAAGAAGCAGCTCTTAACCTCTCCTGACCGAAACACACAAAACTCCTCAAGGGGACATAAAAACAAGTCCAGACGAATGGAGGAACCCCCACAACAGGGCACAGCATGGAAGGTACGTGGAATCGAGGCATTTCCATGCTATAAAGGGGTGAAACAGCCCTCACGAAATCGCGGGCTGAGCAACCACCACACCCCCACACCCTCCACACTCATCTATAGCTCCGAAGCCAGCTAAAAAGAAATAGAGCAAGTTTGGGGCACCCATCGAGTCATTGGCAGCTCTGGGGCCTGTTCCTGAGAGCAGCAAGACTTAGGACCCCATTAAGCCAAAAAACACAGGCGAAATCTGAGCGCGGGAGCAGGACGCAGGGCACAGAGAGCAGGCTGAGCAGAGCGCAGGCACTGAGGAGGCGTGGGTGGAGGCAGACACAGCCAGGAACTAAAGCCTAAGTGGGGAACGAGTGTGGACGGGTATATGACTGTGGAAGCAGTGCCCTGAGACTTGTAAAGAAACCTCCAGCAGAGGATCAAGCAAGGGGGCCCACCAGGGGGCTTGACCTTGGAAAAAACCAGAACTCAGACCTCAGGAGCCAATAGATCACGGACAGACACTGAGGGCAAGGATAAATCTGAGAAGCTGCTGGGCTAATGATGGCTACTCAGTCTCAGGAAGTTCAGAAGAGAAAGAATAACAACAAGAAAAAGAAGTCTTTAACACTCAACAGCTTTTACACAGAGAAAATCCAGACAACCCAGCAAACAGAGGAGGAGAACAAACAAGCATCCGGACCCTCCTCAAATAAGGAAAACTCCTCACAAGCTATGGAAGAGTTCAAACTGAGATTTTAAGGAAAATGGAAGAGACCTGGCAAGAAAATAACTGTTTAAAAGGTAGAATCTTGCAATTGAACACCAGAGATGACCAGATTGAAAAGGAATACCAAAAGATTATGGCCAAAAACCAGAAGATTATGGCCGAAAACCAGAAGATTATGGCCGAAAACTGAAAGATTATAGCCGAAAATCAATCCCTAAAGGCTAGAATTGAGCAAGTAGAAGCTAATGATCTCTCAAGACAACAAGAACAAATAAAACAAAGTCAAAAGACTGAAAAAATAGAAGGAAACATGAAATATCTCAATGAGAGAGTGACAGACCAAGAAAACCGGTCTAGAAGAGACAATTTGAGAATAATTGGTCTTCCAGAAAAACCAGAAATTAATAGAAACCTGGACTCCATACTAAAAGAAGTTATTCAGCAAAATTGCCCTGAAGTCCTACAACAATAGGGCAATATAGACATAGAAAGGATTCATAGAACACCCACTACATTCGATCCAGAGAAAAAAACGGGAAGAAATATTATTGCTAAATTCAAAAGCTTTCAATCAAAAGAAAAAATCTTACAAGAAGCCAGAAAGAGACAATTCAAATATCAAGGAGCTCCAATCAGGATCACACAGGATCTGGCACCCTCCACGCTAGAAGACCATAAGGCTTGGAATACAATATTCAGAAAGGCAAGAGAGCTGGGCCTGCAACCACGGATCAACTACCCATCAAAATTGACTATATATTTCCAGGGGAAAGTATTGGCATTCAACAAAATTGAAGAATTCCAGGTATTTGCACAGAAAAGACCAGGGCTAAATGGAAAGTTTGATATCCAACCACAAAAACGGAGAGAAACCTGAAAAGGTAAATAAGATACAGAGGGGAAAGAAAGAAAGCTTATAATTTTTAAATTTGCCTTTTTAAGGGCCTCAGTGAGATCTAATTATATGTATTCCTATGTAGAGAAATGTTATATATAATTCTCTGTAGCGAACTCTATTCACCATTATAATATTCACTATTATAGTAATCAGAAGAATAATTCACAGGGTGAGGGTGGAAGACTAAATAATCTAAGATGGGGTGGGGGAGGGGAAAATGGGGTAAATAGCAGGGGACACCAAGAGAAACTTGAGTGAATAAGAAAATAGAATATTCTATTACACACAAAGAGGGCATGGGAGGGAGAGGGGACAAATACTATTATAAGAAGGAGAGGAAGAGAGAGCATAAAGAGGTAATAATCAAACCTTACTCTCAGTGTAATCAACCCAGAGAGGGAAGAGTAACTATACTATCCATTGGGAAATAAAACTCTTA